>NC_054493.1:8760763-8872653 GCF_017639515.1 Carcharodon carcharias | reverse complement strand
CAAGGTCTGCTACAGCACGGATTAAAAAGAATAAAACTGTCTCCGCATTGCCTAACTGAACACTCCCAAGACAGATGCATCACTGGTTTGAAATCGACCAAATCTTCTTCAACAGCCTGTCTGTCGTTTCTGAATTGTCCTTTCTGACTGTCACAATGGGTTAGGTATCTCATTTCTGAGGCGTCTGGTCAGAAAGTCAAACTTTCACTTTTCTCACAGATAAAAGTTTTTTGAAGAAATAAATCAAACTGCACTTCCTGAAATACAGGAGAGCGAACCAGAAGGTTAACAACCAGTCAGGAAGATTCCTGGTCCCAGCACAGCGACCACGCGCACAGAAACAGAACAAACACAAATGATACAACAATCGAGTTCCCAGCAGATAGATCTGTTCAATCTGTCCATTTCATTCAAGCTGTTTGATTCCAATTGATCAATGGTCAATTTACCACAATTATTCTGTAACTTCTTTGAAATTAATCTGATTTTCATTTCAAAATTCCCTTTTAAGTCCATCTAATTCTCCATGATCTGTCTCAAATCTCCAAAAAAATATAGAATTTAAGTTACCCTGAAAACGAGCACAGCAAAAATTATAGGTTCAGGATAAGTTAGTGTCCGTAACAGAGATTCAATGACGGGGTAAGAATTAAACAAATCAGGAAACATTCACATTGAAAACCGATTACCCGCTGATTTTATTTGATTTTAGGTATAAATATAACCAATAAAATCATCGAGGTGAACTGAGCACAGCTGAGTAAGAAAAGTATTTTTTTCTAAATTCATTTCGGCTACAATTAAAAATTCTCTCCACTGAGATTTTGCATTCAGTATAATGACCAGTATACTATTTAATTGTTGGAGTTCATTTAGAATGAAATAATTATCACTAATATTATATTGTAAGCTAATTAACTTGTTATTGTCAATTCATTTTCTTGTTAGCTGATTTCTACTCTGTAATATTTAAAAAATATTTTGAAAAATTGAAAATTTGTTTCTCCCTGGTACTTTGTGAAATAATTGGGGTTTATTTAAATCAACCTGACACTGAAACAATGTTAAACAATAAACTTCAAATTGATTGATGGTAACATTCAGGCAAGTATATCAATTTTACTTAAATCTAAGCACGATTTACTATTTTACTTTTACTTCTACTGTTCTGTTTTAACCAACAATATTGTAAACTATGCGTGTTTCTGAATGCATTGAGAAATCATAAATTCCATCTATTCTCATCGAGTAATTCACAGGGCGAATTTATCAGTGGAATATTTGAAATACTTTCAAATCTGGCCGGGGTCACATCGCATTAACTGTCGATGAGCTGTAACATCATCTGTTTGCTAAAGCAAACTTGTCTTAACTCTAAGCTATATGTAAACAAATGTTCCTGGCAGTTACTTATTATCAATAAAAGTGCTTCCTTGATAACAATCCCTATTCTTTAATTGTTAAATATATTGTTCATTGAAAGAAGATCCAAATTGATCAATATAAAACCTGATGAGAACAATTCATTCAGATCATCTGCGACACTGAAATATAATCAGCAAATTGAATCAAGATTTTGTTCTTCAATTTAATATTTAATAAGAATTAAGCACGAATCTTAAATATAATCTGTTCTTCCTCTATAATTCTATCCTGTGTACAGCACAGCTTTGGGAGACAGGATGTTGTTATTAAGTTCAAAACTAACATTAATGTTTGCAATTAAATTAATCTGTTCTAATTTCAAGATTTTACTTGTCGATCTCTATTCATATGCAGTTCAAAAAAAATGTAAGAACAATTCATTTAGTGCCAGCGAATTCCACCCCCCAGAAAACTGTTTAAGATTAAATTAGTGACAATTGTCTCGCTATCCAAATCCCAATGATATTGAAAAAATAACATGGTTCCACCTGCACAGATAGAATGTAATAACCCGATAGACATATTGACAAACTGCAATGTCAAACTCTTCTTTAAGTCAGTGCAAAAGTTATCAGGGATATAAAAAATAATTCAAATTCTCTTGTGAAATTGACCAAATCTGTAGAATCAGTATGTTCTTATTGAAATTATTTCATGCATAATCACAAAAGGTTTCCAGCCTAAAAACTTTCCCGATTATGTTAATTGTGCGCATTGCACAACAAAATTATGAAAGGCGATTAATGATCAATTATGTTAATATGAAAGTTGTTCAGTCAATACGGAGAAATGTTACCACATTATAATTGTTTGAATTCTATTAATTTTACTCTACAATTTGAAAACTTGGTAATTATATAGTCTGATTGCAGTAACGAATTATGTTCTGAATGAGCGTCATAATCCATGGTTTAGTTTAACCTGCAATTATCACTTAAAATAAAAACAAAATGTCTAACACAAAGGCTGTTTCCATTCAATCACAAAACGTGCAACCGCTCAATGTCACCAAGTTTAAACAAAGCAGAAACAATGCAGAACCGCCAAACCGTTTCATAAATTCTACTTATTCAAAGCCACCCAGACACACAATATCCTCGGGAGAAAAACACCAAATCACAGAACTGAGGGTCTGAAACCCGTTTCATGGAGAATCAGCTCAATTGTACAAACACTTCCAACAGAATCCGATGTAATCATTGCGAGAAAATCTCAATGTCGAATCCAGGCAACCCGCTCGTCACCAAATGAATGAATAATTAAACTAAACAGAAATAAGGAATAATGTCAACAGCATTGTGA
Source organism: Carcharodon carcharias (assembly GCF_017639515.1). Lineage (NCBI taxonomy): Eukaryota > Metazoa > Chordata > Chondrichthyes > Lamniformes > Lamnidae > Carcharodon > Carcharodon carcharias. The sequence goes on along the minus strand of NC_054493.1, from coordinate 8,869,926 downwards.
GTAGGCGGAACATGTTCAATAAATTAATAATGAAACTTAAGCATATTTTGTTAATATTGGGTTTGATTTCAAACCTATTTAAACCCTTGTGCAACAGATGGTAAAACTCGCAGCCATTAGATGTCACCGAGATTAAACATTGCAGAAACGTCAAACTGTTTTTACAAACGTTAGATATTTCAAGTCGCCTGGCCACACATTATCCTCAGCAGATAAACACCAAATCACAACAACCAGGGACCAAATCCCTCAGCGGCACTTTTTGTCAAGACACAGAAAAATTATATAATTCAATATAAGCAGAATCACATGAAGCATTGCAAAAAAAATCTGCATACAGAATCCACCAAACCCACATTTCAGTGAACGAATTAATTAATAAAATAGACAAAAATGTACAGCAAAAACTCAAATAAAACAATTACTAAATAAGTGCATGGTTCTTACCTGCAGCAATCGTCACCATGGTCCCTCGTCCCCAGTAGTCCATACCCAGACTTCTGTCGGAGCACAGTGAAATACAATCGCACAAAAACTGCACCCACTCTCTGATCAGTGCTGCCTCTCAATATTCACTTTAAATAAACATTTACTTCTGATCTGGTTTAGAATTCATGCAACAATTTACAAAACTCAATGAACAGAGATCCCCCCAAGTATCAGGCATATTAAAATGAACATTATATCCAGGTCTGTCATTGCGGAAACTGTTAACAGTAAATATAAACACAGCCAAAAACTCAGCTCATTATATCGGTTGGTTTGTTTGGTTTTACTGTTAAATTTGTTGTATTACTTTTGCCAGCAGCAGCTTGTTGTCTGTTTCTGATCATTACAGTTAATAATACATTTAAAACAAGTACTGACCTTCAAGTTATGATGGAAGTGGTTGAGTCCCTCTCGATCTGTTCTTGTTCGGGTCCAGACCTGGTTCCTGTCGCTGTGACTCTCTTGAACAGTAATACTTGGCGGTGTCTTCAGTCTTCAGGCTAGTCATGTCCAAGGAGAAGATGTTCATGGAAATGTCTTTGGATGCAGTAAATCGATTCTTAATTGCTGGGGCGTAGTTGTTGCTGGATGAGGTATAGTAATAAACCAGCCACTCCAGCCCCTGTCCGGGAACCTGTCGGACCCAGTTCATGCCATAACTGCCAAGACCGAACCCGCTGGTTTTACAGGTCAGTCTCAGGGAGCCTCCGGAACGCCCGGTCTCTGCCTCTGGCTGAGTCAACACAACATCCGACTGGACACCTGTAAAAATATATCAAAAACCCCGAGGACTAATCCTGGTGAAAAGATTCCTGACTCTGTAACATTCCAGAGAGAGAGATTAATACTCAGACAGCAACAGTGAGAGATTTGGACAATAAAATGTACTCACGGGATAAGAAAGTCAGCAACAAACTGAGAGAAATCGCCGGCCTCATCCTTCTGGTCATTTGGGGAAAATGGCTATGTCCACAACTCAGTGAACAAACCAACTCCCGGATTGTTGGATTCCGATCCCAGTGAGCGGCAATTAAATACCCGGCAGAAGGGGGCGGGTTTCCAGGCACCGCCTGGTGGAGGCGACGAGTGGATCTACGTCCCACCTTCCACATCCCCAACATAATGGACTCAGATATTTACAATAGGTTATTGTTAAAAATTGACATTTTATCTGTATCGGGATATTTGGCTGAGTGGATTTATTATAATGTCTCCAGGGATTCTAATGGTGAAATTCCAGTTGAGCATCTGTTAATAATAACCTAATTCAATTGTAAATTAAGTCCCTTTATTTCTACACTACCTCACAAGGGGTTGAACCTAAAAAAATAAATTATCTTATCAGGGAATAAGTGGACTGTCAGTCTGTGTTGCAGCAACTCCAGGTCTCTTTCTCATTACCACAATAAAGTTTCATCAGTCATTGGAATTATTATTGATTTATGTAACTCAATGCGGAGGATGAACAAAGTGATTCTATTTACATTGTGGGTGGCTATCGCTGTACAGCTTGGGTCCGGAGATAAGAAGAATCTCCTCACATTATACAATGTCTCTCCTTGCATTTCTCGAACTGCTCCTGATCCGAAGACAGCCCTGAGAAAATTAGCGCTTAAAGAAGACCGCCAGCCTGATAATTCAACAGCGAGTTTACAGAGAAACATAAAATTTACAACTTTTGACAGAGAAGTTGATGAATCAGAACTGACACGGAGATCAGCAAAATTATCCTTCTGCATCCAAATCGTTGCAGCTAATTTGATTGGTCCCCCGCTGTCTACCATTCACTGGTATTGGGAACACAGGGTATCAGGACTTTGCGGCATATTACACAATGTCACAAGAATAAATGCTTTATTTTCCACTGAAGCGGGTCATGAACTGGTCATTTCTCCACTCATTGGCAACTATGAGAGGGACTGTTAAATAATCGAAATCAGCACAAATTAGACTGTACAGTACACTGTGCTAATCAGGTATAAGAGATCCCTCAAGTTAAATGAAGTGCACAATTCGGAGAATATTCAAGGAATTCCTGCGGGTTCAAGGCAATTCTATGAGTTTCTTTTAATTCAATTTATTTTATTTTTTTGCCATTCTACTCAACTCATTAGACTGGGGGTTGGGGCCATTAACATCGCCCTCTCGCACATCATGAAGCTCTTAATAAACCGACTTTAATAACTGGAATGCCCTTTTCTCAGAAATAATATAAATTAAATAGTATATGGTCAATTTTATATTTTCTGATCGTATTTATTCTCATAGTGAACACGGCATTCATTAAAATATTTCCTTAGATGAAATGCCATTTATAACGTATATTTCATGTGCGACTGAAACATTTATTGTTTGAATGGCTAAATCCCATTTTTACATTCATACCCAGGCTAATCTGCCCCACACAGTATTTGGCAGAAAGCCAGCCGGCTGCAGTCAGGGAGGCTCGAATGTCCAATGTTATTTGCAGGAAACATCTGGGGCATTGGGCAGTAAATGGAAGATCTGTTTCCTCAGTACTGACCGCTTGGCTGCAAGCCAACTTCAAAACTTTAACATTGTCAACAAGGCCTATTTATAACAAATCTACCCAGCAACAACACTGGAGTCAGCTTTATTTATTAAGTTGTGAACCTTTGTGAACTGATCCCAACTTTCAGGAAAGAAAAGTTATCCAGCTTCTCTGACACCCTGTTCACATCCTCATTGGAGGATCTCTCCAACACATCATAATATTGTGATGAATGAATGGATGGATGGAAAGAATTACTGGCAGATTATCAGAGAGGACCCAGGGAGAGCATATATTTTGTTTCAGTCAAACATAAATTTGTGTCATTGTTTTTCCCCTTTACTCTTTCACGGGATATGAGAGTCACTGGCAAGACCATCATTTGTTGCTTGTCCCTAATTGCTTTTGAACTGAGTTCCTGGCTAGGCCATTTCAGAGGGCAGTTAGATTCCACCATATTGCTGTGGATCTGGAGTCACATATAGGCCAGACTAGGTCCAGTGGCAGATTTCCTTTCCTGAAGGACATTAGTGAATCAGATGATTTCCACCCCCCCCCCAATCGGTGATAGCTTCATGGTTCCCTTCACTGAGACGAGGTTTATTACTGAATTTAAATTTCACTCGCTGCCATGGCGGGATTTGAATTCGTGGCCCCAGAAGAATAGCTTGGGTCTCTGGATTGCTAGTCCAGTGACATTAATACAACACCACCGTCTGCCTAAGAATGGAGGGATGACTGTTGTGATGCGGGAATGAATGGTAGTTGGATGCCTGAATATTTTCAATAAGGGATCAGTGAATGAATTGATCAATGTATCGATGTGTGCCTGAAAGATGCTGTTCTACCTTCTCATCTTGGTGCATGACTACTTCATACCTTGAAGCAGGTCTAGTTTTTCATTTGTGTCAGTCCATCCAAGTTTTCTGAATGTACTCCATCCCCAGGCAAACGAGTTGAACGTCACCAAGAGAAGGCTGGAGATGTCCCTGCGGCACTGATGATTCTTCCCTGATGATGGGGAATCATCATCTTTCAGACGGAAAGCTGGTACATAATTCGGTTTAGGATGGAGGGGTTGGAACATGAGGCCCTTTCAGCATATCTGCACTCAAATTAATGAAGGTGACAGACATTACTCACTGGTGAGTAATTAACTTACAGTCAGGTCCAGGTAGTTTTATTTATACGATCACTTTACAAATCCTCACACACTCCAGTTATATATCAGGGGTTTCGAAGCACGATGATGAACTGGTTACTTGTCAATAAAGCGCAGAGGCCGCTGGGTAGCTGCTAATTATCCTCAGTCTGATTTAATTTCATTTCCCACTGAAATCTGGGACAGATGTGACTCCTTGCTGACAGAATGGTCAATGTGATCTCAGTCAATGTTACAATAGTAAATGAATCGCAATTACATTTGTATGAAATAAAATGCTGAAAATGATTGGTTCATGCAATTATTAATCTTTGTGAATTGATGGTAATTGGTGAATATAATTATCTTTGTGGATTGATGATAATTGACGAATATAATTATTTACCCCCCTTCGTGAATTGCTAATAATTGGTCTATATAATTATTTAACTTTCTCAGCCTGTACGACTTTCTTCTTCTCTGTTGAAGATAAGATCCGTTCCACAGGAGATGAATAATGCAATAAATGAAAGGAAAGCTGACAGATGAGACTGCAACAAATACAGGGATATCTCACTAATAGAGTCACGGGGAGGGCCTTTGCTCGGGTCATACTTTAAAGACTTCATCTGGTTGCAGGCTGAACCACAGTGTGATGTTGTGTCAGATGATATACTCTGGACATGATTTGCTCCATACATTGGACACCATCAGCAGAACAGCACTTTACAAGGTTTTGGGGAAATTGGCTGTTCAGCAAATCTCCACAGTCTGATTCACTCCTTCCATGACAACATGCACTGCACAGTACAGATTGATGATTCCACTTCCGACAGATTCGGAGTGAAGAATGGAGTGAAACAGGCCTGTCTACGAGCCCCACCCTGTTTGGCATCTTCTTCTCCATGATCTTTGCCTTGCCTGCAGATATGGAAGGAGTCTACTTACACAGTCGGTCAGGCAGCAATCTGTACAATCTATAAGATTGAAAGCGAAGACATAAACACTTTGAATCCTGATGGAGGATTCCTCCACCCTGATAACTCTGTCATCAAAATGGAAACTCATCCACAAAGCCTGATGGACTGTTTCTCCTATGGCTGTAACTTCTTCTCCCTGACTATAAACATGGAGAAAACCGTGGTCATGGGACAAGGTGTTGTATTTCCGTCATTGATCACAATAAATAACAAACGGATGGAAGTAAATTCCGTTGCCTGGGTTCCACGGTGGCAGGCAGCCTGTTCATTGATGCAGAACTTGATACCCGCATGGGGAAATCAGCTACCACCTTTGGCTGAATCAGGAAACGCCCCTGGAATAACATCAAACTGACCCTTAGGGCAAAGCTGATAGTTTATAAGGTCTGTGTTCTCAACACCTTGCTGTATGGCTATGAAACATGGACGACTTACAACTATCAAGGGAAGAAGATCCACAATTTCCATCTTCACTGCCCGCTGTGCATTATGGGTGTGTACTGACAGGATAAAGTCACGATTGCAGCGGTACTCTCAAAGGGAGACCTCCCATGACTGCAGAGCTCATCAAATAGAGGCTGTTTTTGTGGCTTGGGAACATTCGCAGGATGGAAGATTGTCACACACAGAAGGACTTTCTGTATGGTGAGGTAGCCGGAGGCAGGCAACCAGTCGGACGCCCAAAGCTCTGCTTCAAGGAAGTTTGAAGTGAAGGCTCTAAATATCGATTATCACAACTGAGTGTAACTAACTGACAACTGAGGAAAACGGCAACACCTCCTGTGGGTTGGTGTGAACCACCACAATGACCAGTGGCTACAGCGGCTTGGCAATTGAGGCCATCGACTGAAAAAAAACAACCCACAATGGCATTGTGTATCTTCATGTGAAACACTTGTGGCAGAACCTGCCTCACAACAATTGACCACCTCAGTCACCAGCACCTCTGAAATGGGGTTGTTTCCATTGTGTGTCTGTGACCTTTCAGAGATGGAAGGTTGTTCAGGATCTTCGTGAAATTCAGTTGTAAACAATGTGAATTGCTTCTCCATCTCCTTCTCTTTCTCTCCTTCCCAATCTCCCTCACACACTGACAGACCAAGATGACATCTTGTGCTTCAACTTAAGATCCCGTATTGACTTCCTGGGAAGCTCTGCAGCACAGAATTATTGAAGAAATGACCCTAACTGTCTTTCAGGTGGTATCACGAAACAATGCACCCTCCCAAACACTGTTTGTGGAGGTGGACATTAAAGTTCCCGCCGTCTCTGGACAGTGCCCTTGTCAACATCCCTCCCTTTAATCAAGATGAGCAAAGATGCATCATCAGGAATTGGGCCCCTTTATTCTGGTGCTAACCTTAATGTGCACTAATCAACGACATCCATCTGCAATTAGTTGAATTTTGTTAAATTTTGACACCTCCCGCAGAAGGCGATGTGGTATTACATCTGGGGAAGTGGATTCTTGATACAATAATGTCAAAGGTCTCATCTGATAGTGACATTTTCACTGTACCTGCAATTGCAAAGTTTGGCCAGTGGATGGATTTGAAATCTTGATGGACACATTCTATGAAGCAAGCATTGGCTCAATTAATACTGCACTGGACCCTGTCTCTGTCTTTTTAAATTGAACTCCATCTATTTTTATGTTAGACGAAACACTGTCTCTGTTTATATTTCACTGTACCCTGTTTCAATTAATACTGCACCAGTCAATAATAAATAAATATCACATAGCCAGGAAGATCCCACATCAAACGGATTGGATTTTACCTCAGCAGTCCTGTCACATTCAGTCGTGAATGGTGGTGGGCAATTAACCAAATAACTGGAGAATGGGGCTGCACAAAATTGTGGGACTGGAGTTATATGTATGGGAGGCGGTGGTGTAGTGGAATTCTCACTGGGCTAGTAATTTGCTTGGGATCTGTGTTTGAATCCCACCATGGCAGATGATGAAATTTGAATTCAAAAATCTAATGATGACCACGAAACCATTGTCATAAAAACCCATCTGGTTCACACTAATGCCACCTGGACTGGACTGCATGTGACTCCAGACCCACAGCAATGTGGTTGATTCTTAACTAGCCTAACAAGCCGCACTGTTCTCAATGGCAATTAGGGATGGGCAATAAATGCTGGCCTAGCCAGCGCCGTCCACATTCTCATGAGCAAAGAAAAAATGAAGGTCAGACTGGCTAAGGACAGCAGATTTTCTTCCCTAAAGGACATCGGTGAACCAGGTGGATGTTTAATATAATCAAATATAGGTTCATGGTCTTGGCTATGTGACGAGCTTTCAATTCCAAATATATTAATTGAATTTGGATTCCACATGCTGCCATAATGGGATTCAAACTCATATCCCCAGGGAAAAGGCCTGGGTCTCTGGGTTACTGATCCAGTGATGTTCCCACTGCACAACCGTCCCTCCCATATTATACAGGGTCCTGGTTCGATTATTAAAGTCCTGGGAACTACTTTATTTCTATTGTGCTGGATCAGGCCTCTGTTTGTATTAAAATAGACCCCATCTCGTTAATGTTCTACTAGAAGCCATCTCGGTTTGCATTGGACTGGACCCTGTCTCCATTTATATTACATTAAACCCTCTCTCTGTTTATATTAAACTAGGGCCTGTCTCTGTTTATATTGTATTCCATCTTGACTACGTCTACATTTCCCAGACCTGGCCATTTTAACTACGGCGGTAAACTATGTCTCCGAAGAAGAATCATACGGTCTCGAAATGTTAACTCTGTTTCTCTCTGCATAGGTGTTGCCAGACCTGCTGATTTTGTCCAACAGTTTCTGTTTTTATTTCAGATTTTCAGCACCCGCATTTTGCTTATATCTATGCCTCTGTTAAAATTATGGCTGTATTACTCCATGTTTCTGTGAGATGAGAGATAATATTAGAAATAAAGATGTTAGGCTATAAATTGGCATCTGGCAGAAGCCTGAAATGGGCGATAATGGACTGGCCGTATATGCTACGCAGCACTTGGTATTCATTTTCAGCGCAGTCAGCAGAATTCGATTTCAGATATCGCTTCTCCTTTGCCGATGCCCGAGACCAATTTCTTACCTCTTGAGTTGTATGTGTAGGAGGGCAGGGCATTGTGTTCCCATTTGTTTATTGCCCTTGTTATTCTGGGAGGTGGAGGTCACAGGCATGGAAGGTGCTGTTGAAGAAGCCTTGGCAAGTTACTGCAGTGCATCTTTTGGATTGTACAGTCTGCAGCCACTGTGTGTCTGTGGTGAAGGGAATGAATGTTTAACTCCTGGATGAAGTGCCTATCAAGGACTTGATTTCATCTGGTTGGTGTGGAGATTCTTGAGTGTTGCTGCAGTTGCATTCTTCCAGGAAAGTAAACAATTTCCAACAGGCATCTGACTTACAGATTTGCAGATGGTGGATAGGCTTTGGGGAGTCTGAAGGCGAGTTAATCAGCATAGAATCCTACTCTTGTAGCCACGGTATTTATATGGCTGGTCCAGCTCATTTTCCGCTCAATGGTACCTGCACGACGTTGATGGTGGGTTTCAGTGGCGGTAATGCCTTTTGAACTTTAAGGAAAGATGATTGGTTTCTTTATTGTTGGAGTTGGTCATTGCCTAGCACTTGTGTGTTGCTTATATCACTTGCAACTTATCAGCTCAAACATGAATTTTGTCCAGTTCGGGATGCAACATGTAAGGACGGTTTCATTATCTGAGAGGTCATAAATGGAACTGAACACTGTAAATATGAGCGAACATCCCCACTCCTGACCCAATGATTAAGGGAAGGTCACTGATGAAGCAGCTGAAGATGGTTGGGCCAAGGACACTTCTCTGATGGACTCCTGGTACGGTGTCCTGGTGCTGAAGTGATTGGTCTCCACGAATCAGATCTTCATCTGTGCTCGGTGTGACTCCAACCAATGGAGAGACTTCCCCTGATTCCCATTGACGTGACTCTTCCCAAGGCTTCTTGATGCCACACTCAGTCAAATGCTGCGTTGACACTAAGTACTAAAGCACTCACACATCGTCTCTGGAAATTTGCTCTCCCATCCATGTTCAGACCAAGTTTACAATGAGCTTTGAAGCTGGCTGATCCGGGTGGATCCAGCCTGAGCTTTGGTGAGCAGGTCGGCGACAACTTCTGTCACTTTACAGACCATCAAGAGTAGGCGGATCGAGTAGCAAGGGGGCAGATTTGATCTGTTGTCCATTATGTACATTGTTCAAGCTTCAAACTATGGTTCATTATTTGCAGGTATGCCTAGTTTTGTTTTTGACCTGCTGTTCTACATTCCTCATTGTCCCCAGGCTGGATGTTAGAATCATTGTCTCAGAGGCATGTTCAGCACAGAAGAAGGCCATTCAGCCCATCGTTCCCACAATAGTCAACCAAGATCTGAATACAATAATCCCATTTTCCAGTGCTTGGCCCATAGCCCTGGAGGCTATGGCTGCTCAAGTGAACATTTAAATACTTCTTAAATGTTACGAGAGTGTCTGACTCAGCCACCGTTTCAGGCAGTAAGTCCCAGATGCCTTCCACTCTCTGGATGAAAAAAAGTCTCCTCAACTCTCCTTTTAGCCTTCTATCTCTTATTTTAAATCTCTGCCCCCTGGTTATTGACGCCTCTACTAATGGAAAAAGTGCCTTCCTCTCGGCCCTATTTATGCTCCTCCTAATCTTTTACACCTCTGTCAGGTCCCCTTTCAACCTGTATTGCTCCAAGGAGAACAACCCCAGCCTATCCAATCTCTCCTCATAGCTCTGAACCTCCAGCCCAGGCTGCATCCTGGTAAATCTCCTCTACACTCTCTCTCCTGTGCAATCACACCCTTCCTATCATGTGGTGGCCAGAAGTGCACGCAGTACTCCAGTTGTGGCCTAACCAAAGTTTTATACAGTTCCAGCATAACCTCCCTGCTCTTGTGCTCTATGCCTCAGCTAATAAAGGCAAATATCCCTTATGCCCTCTTAACCATCTCATCTCCCTGCCCTTCAGGGATCTGTGGATAGGTACACCAAGGTGTGAGTGAGGGATATTATGGTCCATGAGATCATAGGTTGGGATTGAATGCAATTATTCTGCTGCTGATGGCCAACAGAATCTCGTTGATGCCAAGTTTTGAGCTGCTAGATCAGTTCTGAATGTGTCCCGTTTAACACAGGGGCAATGCGGCACAACACAATAGAGAATGTGCTCAGAATGAATACCGGCCTTGGTTTCAACAAGGATAGTGCAGGGGTCACTGTCACCTATATCAATAGTGTGATGGGCCCGAGATGGAATAGGGTTGTCTATCGTGATGGCTCTATCACCATCTGTGACACATCCAGTCTGGCAGGTACGTCATTCAGGACTTATCCAGCTCGGTCATTAATGGTCTTGTCAAATGGTAATTGATTTTGCAAATTCATGGCACATCCATTGCCCTTGCTACCTCAGTGTTTCTTCTACGTAGTGCTAAAGATGAAGCAGTTCAGATTCATCAGCTGTGGGAGGACAACAGGTGGTAATCACCAGAAGGCATCTCCACCCATATCTTATCTGGTTCTGTGAGACTTTAGGATATCTGGTATCAATATTCCTGCACTCCATCGTGTCTCTGTTCATACTACACTGGGCCTGTCGCATTGTTACTGCTCTAGTCCCTGTTCGTGTTTCTGTAACACTCGACCCTCTCTCAGTTATTGCTGCACCCCACCATGTCTGTGTTCATACTACACTGGGCCTGTCATATTGTTACTGCTCTAGTCCATGCTTCTGCTTCCATAACACGAGATTCTGTCTCAGTTATTTATGTAATTGTCCTCTGTTTATATTACATTAATATATTCCCTTACTTTATTGCACTAGACCCTCTAAATAGGAGTTAAATGCTTTAATTTAAACAGCTGCACGGTAAGAGAGATCTGCGATTTATAAACACAAATCTGGGATGAAGGGAGGGCAAGGCACGACATTGAAACAGGCCCCCATGATAAAAAAAAACTGCGGATACTAAAAATGCAAAACAAAAACAGAAATACCTGGTAAAACACAGCAGGTCTGGCAGCATTGGCGGAGAAGAGCAAAGTTGACGTTTCGAGTCCTCATGACCCCTCAACAGAACGAAGTAAAAATAGGAAAGGGGTGAAATATAAGCTGGTTTAAGAGGGTGGGGGAAGAAGGGGGTGGGTGGTTGTTGGGACAAGCGAGCAGTGATAGGAGGAGATAACCAAAAGATGTCATCGACAAAAGAACAAAGAGCTGTTGAAGGTGGGGATAATATCTAAAAGAATGTGCGAATTAAGAGTGGAGAGTAGGGCAAGCAAGATAGCTCTAGTGGGGGTCGGGTGAAATAAACCATCAGTGGAATACATTTAAAATAATGGAAAAAGTGGGAAAAGAAAAATCTATATAAATTATTGGAAAAAACAAAAGGGAGGGGGAAGAAACGGAAAGGGGTGCAGATGGAGGAGGGAGTTCAAGATCTAAAGTTGTTGAACTCAATATTTAGTCCGGAAGGCTGTAAAGTGCCTAGTCAGAAGATGAGGTGCTGTTCGTCCAGTTTGCGTTGAGCTTCACTGGAACAATGCAGCAAGCCAAGGACAGACATGTGGGCAAGGAAGCAGGGTGGAGTGTTAAAATGGCAAGCGACAGGGAGGTCTGGGTCATTCTTGCGGACAGACTGAAGATGTTCTGCAAAGCGGTCACCCAGTCTGTGTTTGGTCTCTCCAATGTAGGGAAAACCGCATTGGGAGCAATGAATGCAGTAGACTAAGTTGGGGGAAATGCAAGTGAAATGCTGCTTTACTTGAAAGGAGTGTTTGGGCCCTTGGACGGTGAGGAGAGAGGAAGTGCAGGGGCAGGTGTTGCATATTTTACGTTTTCATGGGGAGGTGCCGTAGGTGGGGGTTGAGGAGTAGGGGGGTGATGGAGGAGTGGACCAGGGTGTCCCGGAGGGAACGATCCCTACGGAATGCCGCCGGGGGTGGGGGGGGGGCGGTGGTGGTGGGTGAAGAGAAAATGTGTTTGGTGGTGGTATTATGCTGGAGTTGGAGGAAATGGAGGAAGATGATCCTTTGAATGCGGAGGTTAGTAGGGTGATAAGTGAGGACAAGGGGGACCCTTTCATGTTTCTGGGAAGGAGGAGAAAGTGTGAGGGCGGGTGCACGGGAGATGGGCCAGACACGGTTGAGAGCCCTGTCAACTACCGTGGATGGAAAAGCTTGGTGAAGGAAGAAGGAGGATATGTCAGAGGAACTGCTCTTGAAAGTAGCATCATCAGAACAGATGCGATGGAGGCGAAGGCACTGAGAGAATGGGATGGAGTCCTTACCGGAAGCCGGATGTGGGGACCCGTAGTCGAGGTAACTGTGGGAGCCGGTAAGCTTGTAATGGATATTGGTGGACAATCTATCACCAGAAATTGAGACAGAGAGGTCAAGGAAGGGAAGAGAGGTGTCGGAGATAGATCATGTGAAAATGATGGAGGGGTGGAGTTTGGAAGCAAAATTAAAATTTTTTCCAGGTCCCGATGAGAGCATGAAGCAGCACCGAAGTAATCATCAATGTACCAGAGAAAGAGTTGTGGGAGGGGGCCGTAGTAGGACTGGAACAAGGAATGTTCCACTTACGCCATAAAGCGACAGGCATAGCTGGGGCCCATGTGGGTACCCATAGCCACACCTTTTATTTGGAGGAAGTGAGAGGAGTTAAAGGAGAAATTGTTCAATGTGAGAACAAGTTCAACTAGATGGAGGAGAGTAGTGGTGGATGGGGATTGTTCGGGCTTCTGTTCGAGGAAGAAGCTGAGAGCCCTCAGACCATCCCGGTGGGGGATAGAGGTGTAGAGTGATTGGACGTCCATGGTGAAGAGGATGCGGTTGAGGCCAGGGAACTGGAAATTGTTGATGTGATGTAAGGTGTCAGAGGAATCATGGATGTAGGTGGGAAGGGACTGGACAAGGGGAGACAGAAGGGAGTCAAGATAGCGAGAAATGAGTTCCGTGGGGCAGGAACAGGCTGACATGATCGGTCTGCCAGGACAGTCCTGTTTGTGGATTTTGGGTAGGAGGTGAAGCGGGCCGTCCGATGTCGGGCAACTATCAGGTTGGAAGCTGTGGAAGGAAGATCTCCAGAGGAGATGAGGTCAATGACAGTCCTGGGAACAATGGCTTGATGTTCAGTGGTGGGGTCATGGTCCAGGAAGAGGTACAAGGAAGTGTCTGCGAGACGCTCAGCGTCCACGAGGTAGAGGTTAGTGAGCCAGACAACAACAAACTGTCCCGATCGTGTCAGCCTGTTCCTGCCCCATGGAACTCATTGCTCGCTATCTTGACTCCCTTCTCTCTCCCCTTGTCCAGTCCCTTCCCACATACATCCGTGATTCCTCTGACACCTTATATCACATCAAAAATTTCCAGTTCCCTGGCCTCAACCGCCTCCTCTTCACCATGGACGTCCAATCCCTCTTCCATCCCCCTCCCTTTTGTTTTTTCCAATAATTTATATAGATTTTTCTTTTCCCACCTATTTCCATTATTTTTAAATGTATTCCACCCATGGTTTATTTCACCCCATCCCCACTAGAGCTATCTTGCTTGTCCTGCTTTCCAATCTTAATTTGCACATTCTTTTAGATAAACTCTCTCTGTTCCTCAAAGAACCTCTTTGTTCTTTTGTCTGTGACATCTTTTGGTTATCTCCTCCTATCACTGCTTGCTTGTCCCAACAACACCCCACCCCTGCTTCGCCCTCCCCCCTCTTAAACCAGCTTATACTTCACCACTTTCCTATTTCTACTTAGTTCTGTTGAAGGGTCATGAGGACTCGAAACGTCAACTTTACTCTTCTCCTGAAAGAATTTTTGCATCCTTACCGTTGCAACCATCTTGCTGTCTTATCTTCACTATTTCCACTCCAACTAATTTCCACATTATTGCACTTGTGCAGTGCAGTAATAACTGAGGCTGGGTCCAATGTAATTTAAATACAGACATGATCTAGTGCAGAACTGAAACAGCTTCTACTGAAATACAGAGACAGTTCTATATCAATATGTACAGAGACATGTCAAATATAATATAAACAGAGACAGGGCCTTGTTTAATAGAACCGAAGGCAGGATCTGGAGTAATATAAACAGAAACAGGGTCCAGTGTGATATAGAGACAGGGCCTTGTTTAATAGAACCAAAGGCAGGATCTAGAGTAATATAAACAGAAACAGGGTCCAGTGTGATGCAGAGACAGGGCCTAGTGTATTATAAACATACAGGATCCAGTTTAATGTAAACAACGACAGCGTCTAGTGCAAAAAGAAGAGACATGTCGAGTATAATATTAACAGAGGCATGTCGAGTGTAACATGAACAGAGGCATATCAAGTGTAATATAAACAAAGATAGGGTTTAATATAATATAAACCGAGACAGGGATCAATGTAATATAAACAGAAACAGGGTCTAGTGCTGTGTAAACAGGAGCATGTTGAGTGTAATATAAACAGGGACAGCGTCTAGTGCAATATAAACTGAGAAGCGTTTGGTGCAATATAAACAGAGACATGTCGAGCAGAATATAAACAGGGACGGAGCCTAGTGTAATACAAACAGAGACAGGGTCACAGTCGGGTGCAATATCGAGACCATCAAACACTCCCAGGTCAGGTGCAGCATGGGGCTATGCACAGAATTTAAAGCTCCGTCTACATTGCCACATTGAACACTCCCAGAGAAAGTACAGCACGGGTCAGATAGAGTGAAGCTCCCTCGACACAGTCACCATGCAACACTACAAGGGCAGCACGGGCTAGATACGGTTAGACACGGCCGAGTGTAATGCAGAGACAAGGCCCACTGTTCCATCAGCAACCCCAGGACGGGTGTAGCATTGGGCTACATTAACAATGTTAACTTCCATCTACATTACGCATGAAAAACTCCCAAGGCAGGTACAGCACGGGTTAGATTCAGAGTGAAACTCCCTCTACACTGTCGCCATCAAACATTCCCAGGACAGGTACAGCACAGTTTAGATACAGGGTAAAACTTCCTCCATATTGCCAGCTCAAACACAGTCAAGACATGTAGGGTGAGGGTTCTATGCAGTGTAAAGTTTCCTCTGCTCTCTTCCATCAAACATTTCCCAGGCAGCTCGACGCTGGTGGCAGGTAAAGAGGAAAGATGCCGATGCACCATCACATCAGGCATTCCCAGGGCTTAGATATGGGACAAATTTCCCTCTACACTGTCTCATCAAACACAGCCATGTCAAATACAGCATGGTTTAGATACAGAATAAATCTCCTTCTGCACTGTCCCATCGGACGCTCCAAAGGCAGGAACAGTACGGGTTAGATAAAGGGAAAGATCCTTTGGCACGGCCACTTTAAATCCTCGCTACTGGCTATAACACAGGTTAGATACAGAGAAAAGTTTCATCTGCAGTTTCCCATCAAGCACTCCCAGGTCACTGAATGCTCAAAACAGATTAAGTGCAAAGTTACTTCTACGGATTCCATTCAATCCATTTAGTTTGTAGTGTATGAATCGGGCCGAGAGAATACATTGGCTAGACGTTGACTTTATGTTGTGGAGTAAAGACAATGACCCATGGTGGAGAGACAAGACACAGAAACAGAGAGGAGAAAGAAACAAAGAGAGATAGGATACAGGAAATCTCTACAAACATATTTGCCGTGTCAGTACTTTTCATGATAAGTGGGAATCTTTCTTAATTCTGAACATAGATATCATCGTGACATAATTGTCATAAAACTGACTTAATAAATGTCCAGAAAACAATTGCTACTGAAATCGGTTGATGTATTTGCATGTTTGACTCTATTTCTGTGCTGTGTTGATGGGGAAATATTTGCTGTGTTTTTGTGTCTCCAGAATCTAATCTGGGACTTCTATTTCTGTGTTTATTTACATAAACGCCTCACTGGTCTCAATGAAGTGTTCATGGCAGCAAAACCAGATAAACACAGACACTTATTGATTGGTTTCAGCTCAAGACAAGGGTTTATTTTAAGAATATTGACAGTTTGTACAAAATTAATAGAAACTTCTTTAACATCAATTAGAACAGATGTTATTTATTTCAAACAATTAAAAATACATTTCAATTAATAATTCAATTCTGAAAGTTCTACTGTCACAATCAATGAAGAATATTTGAACAGGCTGGGATTCCACTCAATGTCAATTTGTTGGAAGATTTAATCCATTTAAACCGGGCAATTTAAAACAGCAGCCAGAAGAGCAACCTATAATCTATTAATCTTAGAGTTTTCAACATATCACAACTAGCATTTTAAAATGTTAACACTTAGAAAGAATTTGCATTTATAGAACGTTGCTCAAGACCCCATGAAATCCTAAAATCCTTAAAACTTGATATAGTTTTGTTGAAGG
Organism: Carcharodon carcharias; assembly: GCF_017639515.1. Taxonomy (NCBI): domain Eukaryota; kingdom Metazoa; phylum Chordata; class Chondrichthyes; order Lamniformes; family Lamnidae; genus Carcharodon; species Carcharodon carcharias. Next base: position 8,853,383 of record NC_054493.1, on the reverse strand, counting down.
TCAGTCCCTGCTGTAATGTTGGAAACCCATCCGGTGATTTCTGCATAGCAAGATTCCACGAATGAAGCTGTGAAAATGACTAGATAATATGTGATTTTAGCTAATCAATGAATATTGGCCTAGGATAGTGAGGAGAACAATCCTGCTCTATAGGATGGTACTAAGGGAGATTTTGCACCTGTCGTCGACCTGAACGTTTTACCTGTTTCTCTCTTTATTGATGCCCACTGACCTGCTGAGTGGTTATTTTTTTGTCTTGCTTTAGATTTCCAGAGTCTGAAGTATTTTACAACGTTTTAATTCATTCTTGGAATATGGGCGTCAATGATGAAGTAATTCTTGCACTTGGCCCTATCTCAGTTTATATTAGTCCAGACCATATATCAAGAATGACTGCACTCGACCATGTCTCAGTTTATATTAATCTAGACCCTGTATCAGTAATCACTGCACTACACCCTGCCTCAAATTATATAAATATAGACGCTGTATCAGTAAACACTGCACTGGATCCAGTCTCAGTCTTTATTATCCTAGATGCTGAATCATTGCAATAGACCCTGCCTCAGTGTATATTAATCCACAACCTGTATCAGTAATCACGGCACTGGAGCCTGTCTCAGTTTATATTAATCAAGGTCCCGTATCAGTAATCACTACACAAACCCTGTCTCAGTTTCTATTAGTTCAGACCCTGAAAGAGTAATCAGTGTACTAGAACCTGCCCCAGTTTATATTAATCAAGAGCCGGTATCATTAATCACAGCAGTATATCCTGTCTCAAGTTATATTAATCTACACCCTGCATCAACAATCATTGCACTGGACTCTGTCCCAGTTAATGTTTATCTAGACCCTGTATCAGTAATCATTGCACTTGCTCCTGCTTCAGCTTCTATTAATCAAGACCCTGTATCAGCATTCACTGTCCTGGGCACTGTCTCCATTTAAATTGATTTAGACCCTCTATTATTAATGTCTGCATTAGATGCAGACTCACTTTACATTAATCCAGTCCCTGTATCAGCAATAAGAGCACGATACCCTGTCTCAGTTTATATTAATCTAGTCACTGTGTCAGTCATCACTGCACTAGCCCCTGTCTCCGTTTATATTAATTTGGAGCCTATATCAGTAATCACTGCCCTGGAAACTGCCTCAGATTATATTGACAGAATTACTTGGAAAAACTCAGCAGGTCTGGCAGCATCTGTGGAGAGGAACACAGTTAACGTTTCGAGTCTGTTGAAGGGTCATTCAGACTCGAAACGTTAACTGTGTTCCTCTCTGCAGATGCTGCCAGACCAGCTGAGTTTTTCCAGGTATTTTTGTTTTTGTACTGTCTCATTTTATATTGATTCAGACACTGTATCAGTAATCACTGCAATGGACATTCTCAGTTTATATTGATCTAGACCCTGTATCAGTAATCACTGCACTAGCCCTTGTCCTAGTTCATATTTATCTAGGCCCTGTATCAGTAATATCTACACTCAGTTCATATCAGTCTAGATCCTATATCAGTACTCAATGCATTGGACAGTGTTTCAGTTCATATTAGTCCAGACCCTGTATCAGTAATGACAGAACTAGAGAATGCCTCAGTTTATATTAATCCAGATACTGTATCAGTAATGACTGCAGTGGACCCTGTCTCAGTTTACATTAATCTAGGCCCTGTATTAGTAATGACTGCACTGGGCACCATCTCAATTTTATTGATCCAGATCCTGTGTCACTAATCACTGCACTAGCCTCTGACCTAGTTTATACTTATCTCAGCCCTGTATCAGTAATCACCGTAATTGGCCCTGTGTCAGTTTATGTTAATCTAGACCCTGTATCATTAATCTCTGCACTATGCTCTGCCTCAGTTTTCATCAATCTAGACTCTGTATCGGTAAACACTGCACTAGACTTTGTATCAGTTTATATCAATATCGACCCTCTATCAGTAGTCACTGCACTGGACACTGCCTCGGAGTATATTGATCTAGACCCTGTATCAGTAATGGTTTCATGAGATCCCATCAGATTTTACATAAATCCGACCTTGTATCACTAATCACTGCACAAGGCCCGGCCTCAGTTTATCTTAATCTGGAGCCTGTATCAGTAATCACTGCAGTATGCCCTTTCTCAGTATATACCAATCTGGACCCTGTTTTAGTAATCACTGCACTTGGCCCGGTCTCAGTTTATATTAGTCTGGACCCTGCAACAGCAATCAGTGCTCTAGACCCTGTCTCAGTTATCTCTGCACTAGAGCCTGTCTCAGATTATATTTGTCTAGACCCTGTATCAGTATTCACTGCACTATGCCCTGCCTCACTTTGTACCAACCTAGACCCTGTAACGGTAATCACTGCTTTGGGCCCTATCTCAGTTTATATTAATCAAGACCCTTTATCAGTAATCACTGCACTGAACATTTTCTCAGTTTATATTGATTCAGACCCTGCATCAGTAATCACTGGACTAGACCCTAAATCAGTTTATATGAATGTAGACCCTGTATAATAATCAGTGCAACAGAAGTTCTCACTTTTTATGGATCTAGGCACTGTATCAGTAATCACTGCGATAGTGGATGTCCTCTTTTTTTTAATAATCTTGACCCTGTATCAGTAATCAGTACACTAGCCCCTGTCCTAGTTTATATTTACCTAGGCCATGTATCAGTAATAGAAAGAAAAACAGAATTACCTGGAAAAATTCAGCAGGTCTGGCAGCATCGGCGGAGAAGAAAAGAGTTGATGTTTCGAGTCCTCATGACCCTTCAACAGAACTAGGTGAATCCAAGGAAGGGGTGAAATATAAGCTGGTTTAAGGTCTGTGTGTGTGTGTGTGTGTGTGTGTGGTGGGGAGGAGGGGTTGGGTGGGGGGAGGGAAGTGGAAGGGGGGGGTGTGGTTGTATGGACAAGCAAGCAGTTATAGAAGCAGATCATCAAAAGATGTCACAGACAATAGAACAAAAGAACACATAGGTGTTGAAGTTGGTGATATATATCTAAACGAATGTGCTAATTAAGAATGGATGGTTGGAGAATTAAGGTATAGCTCTAGTGGGGGTGGGGGGAGCATAAAAGATTTAAAAATATTTAAAAATAATGGAAATAGGTGGGAAAAGAAAAATCTATATAATTTATTGGAAAAAACAAAAGGAAGGAGAAGAAACAGAAAGGGGGTGGGGATGGAAGAGGGAGTTCAGGACCTAAAGTTGTTGAATTCAATATTCAGTCCGAAAGGCTGTAAAGTGCCTAGTCAGAAGATGAGGTGTTTTTCCTCCAGCTTGCATTGGGCTTCACTGGAACAATGCAGCAAGCCAAGGACAGACATGTGGGCAAGAGAGCAGGGTGAAGTGTTAAAATAGCAAGCGACAGGGAGGTTTGGGTCATTCTTGCGGACAGACCGCAGGTGTTCTGCAAAGCGGTCGCCCAGTTTATGTTTGGTCTCTCCAACCCCACTAGAGCTATACCTTAATTCTCCAACCATCCATTCTTAATTAGCACATTCGTTTAGATATATATCACCAACTTCAACACCTATGTGTTCTTTTGTCCTATTGCCTGTGACATCTTTTGATGATCTGCTTCTGTAACTGCTTGCTTGTCCCTACAACCACACCCCCCTCCACTTCTCTCCCCCCACCCAGCGCCACCACCACCCCCACCACCACTACCACCACCCACCCCCCCCCCCACCCCCCTACACACACACACACACACCTTAAACCAGCTTATATTTCACCTCTTCCTTGGATTCACCTAGTTCTGTTGAAGGGTCATGAGGACTCAAAACGTCAACTCTTTTCTTCTCCACCGCTGCTGCCAGACCTGCTGAATTTTTCCAGGTAATTCTGTTTTTGTTTTGGATTTCCAGCATCCGCATGTATCAGTAATATCTGCACTCAGTTCATATCAGTCTAGATCCTCTATCAGTAATCAATGCATTGGACACTGTCTCAGTTTATATTAATCTAGACCCTGTAACAGGGATTGCTGCAGTAGGCCCAGTCTCAGTTTATATTTATCTCAGCCCTGTATTAGTATTCACTGCACTGGATGTTGTCTGAGTTTATATTGATCAAGACCATGTATCAGGAAACACTGCACTAGAACCTGTCTCAGTTTCTATTCATCTGGACCCTGCATTAGTAATGACTGCACTGCACACTGTCTCAGTTTATATTGATTGGATCTTGTATCATTAATCACTACATTAGCCTCTGTCCTAGTTTATATTTATCTCGGCACTGTGTCAGTAATCTCTGCACTATGCCCTGCCTCAGTTTTTTTATCAATCTAGGCTCTGTATCAGTAATGACTGCACTAGGCTCTGCAGCAGTTTATATTAATCTAGACCCTGTTTCATTAGCCACTTTACTGTACACCGTCTCAGTTTATACTGATCCAGACCCTGTATCAGTAATGATTGCATTAAAGCCTATCTGATTTTATATAAATCCAACCTTTTATTACTAATAAATGCCCAAGGCCCTGTCTCAGTTCATCTTAATCTGGAACCTGTATCAGTAATCACTGCACTTGACCCTGTCTCAGTTTATATTAACCTGAACCTTGTAACAGTAATCACTGAACTAGAGCCTGTCTCTGATTATATTTGTCTAGACCCTGTATCTGTATTCAATGCACTATGCCCTGCCTCACTTCATATAAACCTAGACACTGTAACAGTGATCACTGCATTGGGCTCTGTCTCAGTTTATACTAATCAAGACCATTTATCAGTAATCACTGCACTGAACACTTTCTCAGTTTTTATTGATTCAGACCCTGTATCAGTAATTATTGCACTTGACCCTACCTCCATTTATATTAATCTAGACCCTGTATAATAATCAGTGCAATGGACAGTCTCACTTTGTATTGATCTAGACCCTGTATCAGTAAGTGCTGCACTAGCCGCTGTCCTAGTTTTTATTTATCTCGTCCCTGCATCAGTAGTCACTGCACAATGACCTGCCTCAGTTTATATCAATCTAGACCCTGCATTAGTAATCACTTCACTAGACCCGGTCCCAGTTTATATTAGTCCACACCCTGTGTCAGTAATGACAAAACTAGGGAGTGTCTCAGTTTATATGAGTCCAGACCCCTTATGAGTAATCACTGCTATAGCACCTGTCCCAGTTTATATGGATCTAGGCCCTGTATCAGTAATCACTGCACTTGGCCCTGCCTTAGTCTATATTAATCTTGGCCCTGTATCAGTAATCACTGCATTAGACCCTCTCTCAGTTTATATTAGCCTGGGCCCTGTATCACTAATCACTGCACTATGACCTGTCTCAGTTCATATTAATCTAGACCCTTTATGAGTAATCACTGCACTAGAACCTGTCTCAGTTTATATCAACCAAGACCCCGTAAGAATAATCACTGCACCAGACCCTGCATCAGTTTATATTAATCTAAACTCTATATCATTAATCACTGCACTTGGCCCTGTCTCAGTTTATATCAACCTAGACTCTGTAACAGTAATCATTGCACTTAGCCCTGTCTCAAGTTTTATTAATCTAGACCCTGTGTCAATATTCGCTGCAGTAGGCACTGTCTCAGTTTATATTGATCCAGACCCCGCAACAGTTATCACTGCATTTGGCCCTGATTCAAATTTTATTAATCGAGAACCTGTATGAGCAATCACTGCACTAGTCCTTGCCTCACTTTATATCAACCTAGACCCTCTATCAGTAATCAATGCACTAGGGCCTATCACAGTTTATATTAATCTAGATCCTGTGTCAGTAATCACTGCACTAGATACTGTCTCAGTTGACATTGATCTAGACCTTTATCAGTATCAGTTTTTATTATATTCTGCCCTGCCTCAGTTTTTATCAATCTAGGTACTGTATCAGTTATCACTGCACTATGCCCTGCCTCAGTTGATATGAAATAGACACTCTATCAGTAATTACTGCACTAGTCCCTGTCTTAGTTTATATTGATTTAGAACCTACATCAGTAATCACTGCACTGTACATTGCCTCAGTTGATATTTAGCTAGAGCCGTATCAGTAATCTCTACACTAGACACTGTCTCAGATTATATTAATCAGACCCTGAACCAGTAATCACTGCACTAGATCCAGTCTCAGTTTATATTAATTTAGCCCCTGCAGCAATAATCACTGCAAGAGCTCCTGTCCCAGTTATATTTATCTAGGCCCTGTATCAGTGAAGATTTCACCAGGCTCTGTCTCAGTTTATGTTGGTTCAGACACTGTTTCAGTAATCACTGCACTCGACCCTGGTCTGGTTATAACAATTTGCACCCTGAACCGAAAAACCCGGCACTGTACTGTTTCTCAGTTTATATTAGTCTAAAGCCTGTATCAATAATCACTGCATTATGCCCTGGCTCAGTTTATATCAATGTGGTCCGTCTATCAGTAGTCACTGTACTAGGCCCTCTCTCAGTTCATATTAACCAAAAACCTGTATCAGTAATCACTGCAATGGTCCTGTCTCTGGTTATATTAATCTAAAGCCTGTGTCAGTGCTCACTGCACTAGGCCCTGTCTCATTTTATATCAATCCAACCCTGTATCACAAATCACGGCACTAGGCCCTGTCTCAGGGTCATATTCATCTCGACCCTTTATCAGTAATCACTGCATTAGACCCTGCATCATTTTATATCAACTTAAACCCTATATCAGTAATCATTGCACTTGAGCCTCTCTCTGTTTATATTAATCTAGGCTCTGTTTCAGTAATCATGGCAGTAGGCCCTTTCTCTGTTTATATTTATCTCGGCCCTGTATCAGTAATCACTGCACTGGACATTGTCTGAGTTTATATTGATTGAGACCATGTATCACTGAAAACTGCAATGGACACTGTCTCAGTTTATATTAATCTAGATCCTGTGTCTGTAGTTACTGCACTAGAGCATGTCTCAGTTTATATTAATCTAGATCCTGCATCAGTAATCACTGCACTGGACATTATCTGAGTTTATGTTGATTGAGACCATGTATCAATGAATACTGCAATGGACACTGTCTCAGTTTATATTAAGCTAGACCCTGTGCCTGTAATCACTGCACTAGAGCATGTCTCAGTTTATATTAATCTAGATCCTGTATCAGTAATCACTGCACTGGACATTGTCTGATTTTATATTGATTGAGACCATGTATCAATAAACATTGAACTAGGCTCTGTCTCTGTTTATATTAATCCAGACCCTGCATCAGTAATCACTGCACTGGACCCTATCTCAGTTGATATTGTTCTAGATCTTGCATCAGTAATCACAACAAATGACACTGTCTCAGTTTATATTGATCCTGATCCTGTATCATTAATCACTGCACGAGCCCCTGTCTTAGTTTATATTTATCTGGGCCCTGTCTCAGATTATATTAATTTAGACCCTCTATCAGTAATCACTGCACTCGAACTTGTCTCAGTTTCTATTAATCTAGACCCTGTATCAATAATCACTGCACTAGGCCCCATCTCAGTACATATTAACCAAGACCCTATATCAGTAATCACTGCACTATACGGAAACTCAGTATATATTACTTTAGTCTCTGCAGCAGTAATCACTGCCCGTGCCCCTGTCCCAGTTATATTCATCTAGGCCCTGTATCAGTGAACACTGCATCAGGCCCTGTCTCAGTTTTTGTTCGTGAAGACCATGTATCAGTAATTACTGCACAAGAGCCTGTCTCAGTTTATATTGATCAAGGCTCTGTTTCAGTAATCACTGCACTTGCCGCTGTTCTGGTTACAATAACTGCACCCTGAACCAAAAATCACTGCACTTGTTTCTAATAAGCCACACCATATATCAGTAACCACTGCAATATGCACTATCTCTGTTTATATCAATTTAGATACTGTATCAGTAATCTTTGCACTCTGCAATGCCTCAGTTTTTTATCAATCTAGGCTCTGTATCAGTAAGCACCGCATTGGACACTGTCTCGGTTTATATTGGTCCAGACCCTGCAGCAGTAATGATTGCATTAGAACCTGTTTGATTTTATTTAAATCCAACCTTGTTTCACTAATTAATGCACAAGGCCCTGTCTCAGTTCATCTTAATCAGGACCCTGTTTTGGTAATCACTGGTCTTGGCCCTGTCTCAGTTTATATTAATCTGGACCCTGTAACAGTAATCAGTGCATTACACCCAGTCTAAGATTATATTTGTCTAGGCCCTGTATCAGTATTTACTGTACTATGCCTTGTCTCACTTCACATCAACCTAGAGCCTGTAACAGTAATCACTGCATTTGCCCCATCTCAGTTTTTATTAATCAAGACCCTTTATCAGTAATCACTGCACTGAACACTTTCTCAGTTTATATTGATTCAGACCCTGCATCAGTGATAACTGCACTAGACCCTATCTCAGTTTATAGTAATCTAAACCCTGTATAATAATCAGTGCAACGGACACTCTCACTTTGCATTGATCTAGACCCTGTATCAGTAAGCATTGCACTATGGGCCGCCTCAGTGTATATCAACTTGGACCCCACATCAGTAATCACTGCACTGAACATTGTCTGAAATTATATTGGTCAAGACCCTGCATCAGAGAACACTGCACTCGACCCTGTCTCAGTTCATATTAATCAAGATCCTCTATCAGTAATCAGTGCACTCTGGGCTGCCTCAGTTTATATAAACTAGACCCTGTATCAGTAATGGATGCACATGAGTCTGTCTCAGTTTACATTAATCTAGACCCTGCATCAGTAAACACTGCACTAGACCTGAAACAAAAGCATAAGATGCTGGAAAATCTCAGCAGGTCTGACAGCACCTGTGGTGAGAGAAGCTGAGTTAACTTATTGAGACCGTGTGACTCTTCTTTAGAACTAAAGAGAAGTCAAAGTGTGATGACATTTGCTGTTTAAGTGGGGTGAAGCAGGTCAGGCTGGATAGAAGGCAAGCAATAGGTGGGGGTAAGGTGACACTGACAAACATAACATAGGCAAAATGAAAAAGGGAATGTTAATGGCAGTGGTAAGGCTGAAGTAGGTGCTGATAGAGTCCTAAAGGTAAGAAAGCAGAATGTGTTAACAGCAGAGCCAGAATCAGAACACTGTGAAAGAACAACATGGAAAAAATAACTGACAGCCCTTTTTGGGGTGTGGTAGGGGGACGGGGCGTTGGTTGGGGAAAACCAGTATAAAAAGGAATAAAAAGTGGATAAAAAGGGATAAAACAGTGAATAAATGGATAAGGCTGTAAAGTGCATAATTGGAAGATGAGGTTCTGTTCCTCCAGTTTCCGTTAGTCTTCACTGGAACATTGCAGCCGGTCAAAGAGGGACATGTGGGCATGAGAGCAGGATGGTGTGTTGAAATTGCAAGCGACAGGAAGGTCCAGATCATGCTTCCAGACAGACCGAAGGTGTTCCACAAAGCCGTCTGCCAGTCTGTGTATGGTCTCCCCGATGTAGGGGAGAATGCATTGGGAGCAGCGAATGCAGGAGGCCAAATTGAAGGAGGTGCAATGAACCGGTACTACACCTGAAAGGAATGTTTGGGACCTTGGATGGTGAGGAGGGAGGAGGTAAAGGGGCAGGTGTTGCATCGTCTCTGACTGCTTGGGAAGGTGCCATGGGAAGTGGATGAGGTGTTAGGTGCAATGGAGCAGTGGACCAGGGTGTCCTGGAGGGAACTTTCCCTGCGGAATGCTGACGGGGGTGGGTGGGTGGGGGTGGGTTGTTGAAGGGAAGATGTTTCTGGTTGTGGCATCATGTTGGAGTTAGCGGAAATGGTGGAGGGTGATCCTTTGAAGGTGGGGATGGTGGGATGAAATATGAGGAAAAGGAGTACCCTATCATGATTTTGGGAGAGATAGAGGATTGTGTGAAGGCAGAGACGTGAGAGGTGGGTGGGATACGGTTGAGGGCCCTGTCAACCACCGTGGGGAGGAAACCTTGGTTAAGGAAGAAGGAAGGCATGTCAGAAGCATTTTTTTGGATAGTGGCATAAGCGAAACAGATGAGAAGGAGGCAAAGGAACTGAAAGAATGGGATGGCGTCTTTCCTGCATTTTCTGTCTTTATATCAATCTACACCCTGTATCAGTAATCACTGCATTGGACCCTGCCTCAGTTGACATTAATCTTTGGCCTGTAAAAGTAATCACTTCAGTTGACCCTGTCTCAGTTTACATCAAACTAAACCCTGCATCAGTAATCATTGCACTAGCCCCTGTCTCAGTCTATAATAATCCAGGCCCTGCATCAATAATCACTGAACTGGACCATGCCTCAGTTTACATCAATCTAAACCCCGTATCAGTCATCACTACACTCGGCCCTGTCTCAGTCTATAATAAACCAGGCTCTGCATCAGCAGTCACTGCACTGGGGCCTGCATCAGCTTATGTCAACCAAGGCCCTGTTTTAATAATTCCTATATATCCCCTGTTTAATTTATTTCACGCCCTCATCCGTAGCTGTAAATGCTAGGTTACACTTTGCTTTAGTTATTGTTGTACTGGAGAACGTCACTGTTAATAGTACAATGGGTCCTATCTTATTTAGTACTGCAGTCTTCCATATCTCTACTTGTGTTGCAATTGGTCCTTTCCTAGTTATCACTGCACCTGACCCTGCCGCAGTTTATATTATTAGATCTTGCGCCAGTTATTACTACATTAGACTGTGCTTCTGTGGACACTGCAATTACCCATTGTCCAGTTCGCACTGTAGTACTAGAATGTTTTAATTTATATTTTGCTGCACCTTGTGTTTCGTTATATTACACTGAACCATGCTTCAGTTATCACCATCCTTGACCTGATGACCTTGCCTCAGTTATGACTGTACTGGACCATATGAACACACGAGCATATGACCAAGGAGCAGGAGTAGGCCATTCAGGCCCTCATAGCTGATCTGATAGTAACCTGAAATCTGCTTCCCGCCTACTGCTGATAACCTATCACCCCCTTGTTTACCAAGAATCTATCCACCTCTGCCTTAAAAATATTCAAAGGATCTGCTTCCATTGCCTTTTTTGGAAGAGAGTCCCAAAGACTCATGACCCTGAGAGTGAAAAAACTTCACATCTTCTCCGTTTTACATGGGCAACCCTTTATTTTAAACAGCCAGCCCTAGTTCTAGATTCTACCACAAGAGGGAACATCCTCTCCACATCCACCCTGTCAAGACCCCTCAGGATCTTATATGTTTCAGTCAAGACGCCTCTTATTCTTCTAAACCCCAGAAGATATAAGCCCAGCCTGTCCAACCATTCCTCATGAGACAACCCACCCATTCCAAGTGTTAGTCTAATAAACCTTCTCTGAACCTCTTGAAACACATTTACATCACTGATTAAATAAGGTGACCAATACAGTACACAGTACTCCAAACATTGTCTCACTGATGCCCTGTACAACTGAATAACTTCCGTACTTTTGTATGCAATTCCCCTGGCAATAAATGATAACATTCTATCAGCTTTCCCAATTACTTACCAGGGGTCACAGTCTGCGGATATGGGGTGGACCATTTAGGACTGAGATGAGGAAAAATTTCTTCACCCAGAGAGTGGTGAGCCTGTGGAATTCATTGCCACAGAAAGTAGTTCAGACCAAAACATTGTATGCTTCCAAGAAGGAGTTAGCTATAGCTCTTGGGGTGAAAGGGATCAAGGGGTATGGGGAGAAAGCGGGAGCAGGCTATTGAGTTGGATGATCAGCCATGATCATAATGAATGTCGGAGCAGGCTCGAAGGGCCGAATATCCTACTCCTGCTCCTAGTTTCTATGTTTCTATGTTCTCTTTCTTTCAGCACTATATTTGTTTATATAACGCTATCTGCAGTTTAACTTATTAATGTGCTGGACCATGCAACTATATACACTACAATTGACAATTTCTCAGTTATTACTGCACTAGACTATGTCTGTCTATATTACATTATATGATGCTTCATTTATTAATGCACATAGCCCGTGCCTCTCTATATACTGCAAGTGACAATTCCTGAGCTGCAGTTGCATTGCACAAAGTCTCCATTTACATTACATCAGGATTTATCTGACAACCAATTGTGAAGAAAATTATTGCTCATGGAATAAAAGGGACAGAAGCAACGTGGATACAAAATTGGCAGAAAAAAGGAAGCAGGAAGTAATTGTCAGTGGATGTTTTTCGGGCTGGAGGAAGGTTTGTAGTGGAGTTCCCTAGGGGTTGATATTGGGACCCTTGCTTTTACTGATAGATATCAATGATCTAGGCCTTGGCGTGCAGTGGACAATTTGAAATTTTGTGGATGATACGAAGCTTGGGAGTGTCCTGAACTACCACGAGGACGGTGTGGAACTTCCAGAGGACACAGACAAGTTGGTGGATTTGACAGATAGATGGCAGATGAAGTTCAATGTGGAAAAGTGTGAGGTGATGCAGTTTGGGAGGAGGAACATGGACAGACAACATAAAATAAGGGGTGGAGTTTTGAAAGGAGTGCAGGAGCAGAAAGAATTAGGTGTATATGTGCACAGACCATTGAAAGTGGCAGGACAGGTGGAGAGAGCAGTTAATAAAGCATACAGTATCCTAGGCTCTATTAATAGGGACATAGAGTACAAGAGCAGGGAGGTTATGCTGAATTTATATAATACCCTCGTTAGACCTTAACTGGAATACTGTGTGCCGAGCTTGGTACCATATTATAGGAAGGATGTGAATATATTGGAGAGAGTGCTGAAGAAGTTTAAAAGAATGTTCCCAGGGATGAGAACCTTCAGCTATGAGATAGATTGGAGAAGTTGGGACTGTGTTCCATGGAGAGGAGATTTGATTGAAGTTTTCAAAATCATGTGTGGGCTGGACAGAGTAGAGAGGAAGAAGCTGTTCCTACTCCTAAAAGGATCAAGAACGAAAGGGCACAGATTTAAAGCGATTTGCAAAAGAAGCAAATGTGACGTGAGAAAAAACCTTTTCACACAGCGAGTGGTTCAGATCTGGAATGCACTGCCTGGAAGTGTGAGGGGCGCAGGTTCAATCGAAGCATTCAGATGAGATGACTAGTTGAATCGAAACAAAGTGCAAGAGTATAGGGAAAAGTCAAGCAATGGTGCTAGGCCAGAATGGTCATTTGGAGAGACGGTGCAGACAAGATGGGCCAAATGGCCCCCCTCTGTGCCGTTAAGATTCTATGATTCTGAGATATTACTGTATTAGGCTGCTTCATTCATTACTGTACTCTTAGACCATAAGAGCAGAAATTAGGCCAATCGGCCCATCGAGTCTGTTCCGCCATTCAATCATGGCTGATAAGTTTCTCAACTCCATTCTCCCGCCTTCTCCGCATAACCTTTGATCCCCTTACTAATCAAGAACCTATCTATCTCTGTCTTAAATACACTCAATGACCTGGCCTCCACAGCCTTTTGTGGCAATGAATTCCACAGATTCGCCACTCTCTGGCTAAAGAAGTTTCTCCTCACCTCTGTTATAAAAGGTCTTCTCTTTACTCTGAGGCTGTGCCCTCGTGTCCTAGTCTCTCCAACTAATGGAAATATCTTCCCCACATCCACTCTATCCAGACCTTTCAGTATTCGGTAAGTTTCAATCAGATTCTCACCTCATTCTTCTAAACTCCATCGAGTATAGACTCAGAGTCTCAAACGTTCCTCATATGTTAAGCGTTTCATTTCTGGGATAGTTCTTGTGGACTCCTCTGGACCAGCTCTTATGCCAGAACATTTTTCCTGAGATACGGGGCCCAAAACTGCTCACAATATTCTAAATGTTGTCTGACCAGAGCCTTATAAAGCCTCAGCAGCACATCCCTGCTTTTATATTCTAGTACTCTCGAAATACTAACATTGCATTTGCCTTGCTAAATACCGACTCAACCTGCAAGTTAACCTAAAGAGAATCCTGTATTAGGAATACCAAGTACCTTTGCACTCCATATTTCTGAATTCTCTCCCCATTTAGAAAATAGTCTCTGCCTCTATTCTTCCTACCAAATTACATGACCTCACACTTCCCCACATTGTATTCCATCTGCCACTTCTTTGCCCATTCTCCTAACCTGCACAAATCCTTCTGTAGCCTCCCCGCCTCTTGAATACTACCTGTCCCTCCACCTATCTTTGTATCATCTGGAAACTTAGCCAGACTATTCTTTAAATCTTCTATGCCTCAGCTTATATTATAGAGGTCCTATCCCATTTATTAGTACACCAGACAGAATCTCAGTTATTGCTGCATTATGAAAAGTCTCTGCTAACTAGACAGAGCTAGAGAGAGAGCCAGATGGACAGATGGGCATTAATTTTGAAAATATTATAATATCCTGCACGTAAAAAGGCATTGAAGGAATACGTTTAGTCTTGTGAATAACTATTAGGCGTTGTGTGCAATTTCTAATTGCACCAGTATCATGTGTGTAATGTTTGTGTTGAAACGTTGGGGTGAATCTTGTAACATTCTCTTTACCAATGAGACTGATGAACAGAAATAAAGGTGAACCACATTGCACTGCACATTGCACAGCTTGGTCACAAACTGCATTGTGTTAGAGATGACTAATTCATACTTGAGTTGATCAGTGGCAATTTTTCACATTTTTCTTTAATTTTCAGATTTTTTTTCACTTTTCCAATAGGAATTTCTGTTTGCTTATTGGAGTGGCCACTGATTGTGAGAGACAGGGTCTGAAACCACATCCTCAAGCGAATGGGTGGCCGCAGGCTCCTAATAACCATTGTTGCTATGTGTGAAAGGTGTGTGTGTGTGCATGTGTTTGTGTCACTGTGTGTGTGCCTGTGTGCTTGTGTGTTTGTGTATGTGTGTTTTTTTCTGTGTGTGCGTGTCTGTGTGTGTGAATGTGTGCAGCTGTATGTGTGGTTGCGGGTGCAGGTACGTCTGGAACACATCATGTTTCATTGCTTGCAAAAGACATTACAATTATTTTTCAGCACGTTACGATCGTTTATTGAGAATATATCTGTATGCTGCTTATGCTGCCGTAAATATTTGTCGGTAATTCATTGTCTTGCGTGCTCTGGAAAGTAATGTCAAGCTGGAAATTCCGTTGTCAAGGCAAATCAATCTTTCAAAGGACTCTCTTCTTCTGTCTCAGACTACACCGAAATCAGTTAACCTCTCTTCTCTTTCTCAGACTTCACTTAACTCACTTGCACAGACTTACAAAGCCCGGATCTGACAGCTACGAGGAACCAATCTTGAAATCTTTTAAGGTTTCAAACCTTCCCATCAACAGGAATAATACATTGGAGAATTACAGGTATGTTAATCTCATGTCAGCTGTAGCTAAAGTTTGATTTTTGCCATCACTTGCAGAAATCATCACACATTCGAGGTTATCAGGAGCTTCTGTGAGATATTGAGGTGATCATTTGTTAATAAACTGCAGGTTATTCTCGATGTGATTTAATAAAGTGCAGGTTATTCTCGATGTGATTTAATCCGCTTCCCAAATGATCATCGGGTACAGGTAAACCTACCTTAGAAATGAAATAATGAGTCTGGCATCATTTCATAAACAACCTCACACAACAGAATGGCTATCAATAAATAGTCACAGTAATAAACAATCTACAACTCAAATAAATGCATTGTTTTGGATTTGAACACAATCGCTGAAGGCGTGAATGGACTGAAGGTTATCACTGGGAGAAATGAAGGGAAATTACTTAAAAAAAGACTTTCTCCAAAGAGTGTTATTAGATAATAGGAGAATCAGAATAAATACGGGACTTTCAGAGAGAGAGAGAGGGAGAGAGAGAAAGACAGCGGGGGTATTGGGGGTGGGTGTAAGGTGGTGGGTGGAGAGAGAGAGAGAGAGAGAGAAAGAGAGAGAGAGAGGAGGTTCAGTGAGATAGATGCTGCCTCAGACAGAGAGAGAATGGACATTCTGAGTCTGGTGATAAAAGTGTCTGTTTTAGTAACGAAAATGTCAGTGTGACATCACTTTCTAAACAAAAGTACACAATGAAACATGTTATCAATAAACATTTAGAGTATTAAATCATCTGCAGCTACAGTTTGAGTAAAAAAAACCTAAATGCTGAAATATTCTGGTGAAGATCATCATTTATCTTTGAGAAATGGCGGCATATGCAAGAGGCATGATTTTTTTTTGCACACAACACACATAACTGCCCATATCGGATATATAATTTCCTTGACTTGAAACTAAATGAAACTAACTGTCACGTGCTGCAAGGAATGGACCATCCAAGCCACCCGTTTTAGGACAATGGCAAAGAACAATTCCCACCTCAACATCTTTAGGTGTAACATTATCTCTCCAACTCACAGAGACATAGACCCATGCAATAATAACAGAGGCATTGCCTAGTGTGGTAATAACTGAGGAAGGGTTAGCGCACTGACCACTGAATAAGGACCTGGGTTAATATCAACTGATATCAATCCTCTCTCCAGGCTATAACAGTAATGATTGCTGTGATAACTGAGACTGCCTCCAATGAAAGATAAACAAAAACATGATCTAGTGGAGTAAAAACAGAGACAAGGCAATGTAATATAAGATGTATGGACTAGCACAGCAACAGCTAAGACAGGATTAGCGTTGCACATATGGACATTGGGTCCAGAGAAGTAATAACTGAGTCCTTACTGTATGTAATACAACCAGAGCCACGGCCGAATTCAGGAACTGAGACGAGGCCTAGCACTGAAAAAACTGAGGCAGGAACTGGTGTAATGTTATCATAGACAGAATCTATTTCAACATAAACAAAGTCAGGATGTGATACTGTAACACCGAGATGGGGCCGAGTGCACCAATTATTGATGCAGCATGTGCAGTAATATAAACCGAGACCAGACCTAGTATCAGCAATTATTGAGCCAGGGTTTAGTGCAGTAATAACAGACTTTGTCTTGTGTAATATAAACAGAGACATGGTCTGCACAGAAATAACAAAGACAGTGTCTATTTTACTATAAGCAGAGATAATGTCTAGTATAATATAAACTGAGATAGGGTCTAGTGTAATATAAACTGAGACAGGTTCTAGTGTAATATAAAGAGAGATGGGCTGTTGTGTAATTTAAACCAAGACTGGCTCCAGTGTAGTATAAACTGAGACGAGGTCTAATGTAATATAAAATTGAAACAGGGTCCAGTCTAATATAAACTGAGATAGGGTCTAGCAGAATATAAACAAAGACGTGATTTAGTGTAATATAAACAGGGCCATGATCTAATGGAATACAAATTGGCACAATGCTGAGTGCAGTAATAAAAGAGATAGGGTCTTGTGTAGTATGAACAGTGACATGATCTAGTTCAGTAATAACTGAGGCAGGATTTAGTGGAAGGAAACTGTCACGGGGTCTACTGCAGTTTTATCTGATTCGGACCTTGTCTGATATAAACCGAGACAGAGCCTGTTACAGGGCCTGGGTTAATATAAATAGAGATATGGACAAGTGCAGCAATAAGAGCGAGACACGGTATTATGTAATAATAAGTGAAAGGGCATCGTATGATTTAAACAGTGACATAGACTGGTGCAGCATTGGCTGAGGCATCCCCTAGCTTAGTATGAACGTAGTAGAGTCTAGTAGTCTAATAATTGAGACAGAGCCTCGTGCCATGCAAAGAGGAACATGTTCTGGTTTTGTATAAGCAGAGACAATTACTAGTGCAGTAACAACTGAGATATGGACGATTATCATATTAGCCAAGGCATGGTTTAATGCAATGATAACTGAGGGAATGTATATTTATAAGAAGGCATATGGGATACTTGCCTTTATTAGATGAGATATATAATATAAGAGCAGGGAGGTTATGCTGGAATTATATAAAATGCTGGTTAGGCCACAGCTAGAGTATTGCATACAGTTCTGCTATCTGCATTGTAGGAAGGGTGTGATCGCACTAGAGAGAGTGCAGAGGAGATTTACCAGCGTGTTTCCTGGGCTGGAGAGTTTTAGTTATGAGGACAGATTGGATAGACTGTGGCTATTTTCCCTGGAGCAGAGGAGATTGAAGGGGGACATGACTGAGGTGTATACAATTATGAGGGGCATATTTAGGGTAAGCAGGAAGGAACTTTTCCCCTTGGTGGAGGGATCAATAATCAGGGGGCATAGATTTAAGATAAGGGGCAGGAGGTTTAGCGGGGATGTGAGGAAGAATGTTTTCGCCCGGTGGGTGGTGGTAATCTAGAACTCACTGCCTGAAAGGGTGGTAGAGGCAGAAACCCTTATAACATTTAAGAAGTATTTGGATGTGCACTTGTGATGCCATGGCATACAAGGTTATGGGCCTGGTGCTGGAAAATGGGATTAGGATATTTAGGTACTTGTCTGACCGGCGCAGGCTCGATGGTCCGAAGGGCCTTTTTCTATACTATAGACCTCAATGACTCTAATGTCTAATGTAAAATTGCCTTTGTCCTGCACATTAACAACTGAGATTGAGCCTATTACAGAAACAACTGAGATACAACCTGTGTAATATGATCAGAGACATGACTTAGTGTATTATATCCAGACACAGGGTCAAGTTTAATAAGAACATGGATGGGGTTCAGTGCAGAAATGATTGAGACAGTGCCTGTTGCATTTTGTGTCAGCAATCACTGTTACACTATCATCTACTGGACAAACTCTGCTATTGCTGATGCTGTGAAAATATCGATTTCAGTTACTGCTTCTGATATTAATGATAGAATCATAGAATTCTTACAGCACAGAAGGATGCCATTCGGCCAATCGTGTCCGTGCTGAACCTCTGAAGGAGCAATTGACTTAATGCCACTGATTTTTCCGTACTCCAGCATTTTTCCCCCCTTTTCAGGTAATGATCCAATTACCTTTTGAAAGCATCAATTGTCCCTCAATCCACCACACTGTCAGGCAGCACATTCCAGATCCTAATCACTCACTGTGTGAAGACGTTTTCCCCCTTGACTCCATTGTTTCTTCCCCATGTTACTTTAATCCTGTGCCCACTGGTTCTCAATCCTTCCACCAATGGGAACAATCTTTCCCTATCTAGTCTGTCCAGAGCCCTCATGCTTTTTAATACCTCTATCAAATCTCCTCCACGCTCTCTCTTCTCCACGGAAATTGAAGTCAACTTCTCTACTCTTCATACATAGCTGGATCTCCTCATCCTGGAACATTTTCCATAAATCTTTCCTGTGTCCTCTCTCATGCCTTCCAATTCTTCCTAATGTGTGGTGCCCGGAATTGGATACAATTCTCCAGTTGAGGCCCAGACAGTGTGTCACACAAGTTTAACTTAGCCTCCTTGCTTTTATACACTTTTCCCCTACTGGTAAAGTCCAGGATGCTGTCTGCTTTATTAATCCCTCTCTCTACTTGTCCTGCCACCTTCAATGATTTAGACATATAAACAGCCTCTGCTCCTGCAGCCTTTTTGGATTCGTACTCTTTCCTTTATATTGCCCCTCTGCATTTTTCCTGCCAAAATGAACCACTTCTCACCTTCTCGGCGTTAAATTTCATCTGTTACTTGTCCGCCCTTTCCATCAACCTCTCTATGTCGTTTTGAGATTCTCCACTATCCTCCTCATGGCTCACAATGCTTCCACATTTCGCATCGTCCGTATATTTTGAAATTGTGCCCTGTACACCAAGGCCCAGTTCATTAATAAATATCATAAAAAGCAGGCGTTCTAGCACTGATCCCTGGGGAACTTCGTTATAGTCCATCAACGAGTCCGAAAATTGACCGTTCAAAACTATTCTTTGTTTCCTGGCACTCAGGCAGTTCCCTATCCATGATGCGAGCGTCCATTTTATTCTAGTGAGCTTCAACTTTACTCACAAGCCTGTTGTGCGGTAATTCATCAAATGTCTTTTGGAAGTCCATGTAAACCACGTCAACAGCATCGGCGTCATCAACCATTTCTGCTATGTCATCAAAAAACTCAAGAAAGTTAATTAAACATGATTTACCCTTTACCCGTCCATGCTGGCTTAATGTATCAAGAAACTACTTCTACTGATGTGTCAGCTCATTACTTCCTGTGGGATGTTCCAAAATTTAAGGTGCAACTATTGCAGATTAACGTGGCTGATTTACGTACTTTAATGTCAGCAAAAGAGCAAAGTGTCTCAGTCCTATGAATTACTTCCTGATGATCTTGGTTGAAGCTAAGAATGTGGACCCGAGTACAATGCGGGGACCATGGGCGCTTTAATGTACAACTCAACATATGTGTCGTGGGCAGAGATTATTGGCTCATGGTACCGAATGAAATATGATGTCCGTGATTTTCCCCGATTCTTCAGGTGCTGCAGAGCCTCCGAGGTAACCAAGATAGGATCTCAAGTTGAAATGTGTGTGTGTGTGTGTGTGTGTGTGTGTCTATGTGTACATGTCTGCGTGTCTGTGTGTGCGTATCTGTATGTTGGTCTGTGTATCGGTGTGTGTACGTGTGTATCAACATATCATATTGTTTACAAATGATATCCACAAAAATAAATAATTATTTTCACATATTATGTTCAATGTTTTATTTTATGCAAAATGTAATTGCTGTTAATTTACTTTCGTTAACATTGATTGAGAAGACATTGAGCATTCCCTCAGAAGAGAACACCTCTGCCCTTATTAATCAGTTGGAATTGGGACAAAATTATTCGAATTATTCTCTGCGTTTCATTGTTTTGTGATCATCGCAGCATTAAACTGAAGCGCCTGATATAAACTTCGAGGGTGTAATAATTCGGGCAACTGACCGCAAAAAATAAATGTACCTATATCTGACCTGAACTTACTCGGCCTTAAAGTCCTGATTTATTATTCCCCTTGCTTGGAAAGGAATGAAACACTTGATGCTCTCCAGCAAGTTTCACCCTATTTCTGTTGCCACGTTATTCCTTCTTACTTTGTTGCATTCATTAACTCCGCCCTAACGTCTTCCAATATCCTCGGGTATTATCTCGTGAGGACGTAGTTGAAAACATCTTTACATAATATAATAGGCCTCATGCTCCAGAGTAATATAAGTGGGACAACTGGACAGGGTCTAATCCAATATCAGCGGAGACATTGTCTCCAATGAAGTAAAATGCAGGGCGATGGAATGGAGAAACAGCATGGGGTGGGTGGGACGATGAGGGGGTGGGGGGGGGGGCGGGGTGGGTGAGCCGTGGGGGTGGGGATGGGGGTGGGAGTGAGAGTGAATGAGGTAAACTCGACAGTGTCCTTAAATGCTGGTACAGCCCTTCCCAGCCTGGTGTGTGAGCGCATCCTAGAAGGCTATGAGTTACTTCCTCGATCCAAAACTTTTCATTTTACACCTAGAATTCAAAAAAATGAGTTCACGATCACCGGACGTCTCTGAGTGTTTTACAGCCAAATGTACTTCCGAAGTGTATTCACAGTTGTAATGTAGGAAAGGCGGCAGCCAATTTGCGCACAGCAAGCTCCCACAAGCAGCAGTGTGATAATGATCACATAGTCTTTTGTTATGTTTATTGACTGGTAAATATTTGCTTAGAAACCTGGGACAACTCCCCTGCATTTCCAGCCAGGATAGCACCATGGGATATTTTACATCGACCTGAGAGGGAAGACGGTCTCAGTTTAACGTCAAAGGGGGAAAATGCTACCAACTGAACCACAGCTGATAGCGAGGGTTCATTGTGAATGAATATATAGATCAAGAGGGCATCAATAAATAGAAATTCAGACATCCAATGGCTCAACATTCAATATAGATACATTGTTAAACGAGACTGAACCCGGGCCTCTTCTGTACCCCAAAACCTATTGTAGACTCCCGCCGGTAGTACAGGCACTGACGGTGAGTGTGACCTTGAATCTGACAACAGAATAGCTCTGCTATTGTGTGAATGGTACTTAAGCTCCAACCATTTTGTAGGTTAGCCTGAACTTCGCAGGAATTGAAAGGATTTCTGGACAAACTAGGTCACTTCCTGAAACAAAAGGATACTAATTGGACCTTGAATCGTTACACAATTGGAGATCATTAATGGATTGTGAAACATCGATCGCTTAGGAGTGGTTAAAGAATTCAGAGACATTCAGAGAGTGAGAGACATCATTCAGTTGTAAACAATTGGTTGTATGGGAAAGTTGAAGGTTTGGGACTATCAATAGATCAAACCATTGATGGAATGAGACACATCTAATGCCCCTCTATTAATGTTCGAAACTGTGATTTAAATCACTTCAGCAACTTCACCATCTCAGACCTGTCTGGCTGATGTCCACTGTAACCAGAAATCTCCATCACGGTGACCATGAGAACGTCTCATTGAAGTGCTGACCTCATCCATCGAACATGTGAAGAATCGATTCCCTGCATGAATGCACTGAATGGAAAGCCTCTGGGGAATATGGGTAAAGGAGTTAAGAAGTTTTGAACTTGAGACAACAATGTGCAATACCCATCAGATATAATCCATTGCAACAATGATTTTCAATGAATATATTGCCGGAAAAATGTCATAGTTCATGTACCCCCCACCCCGTGCTGTTTAGAATGGTGTCACTGCACCAGTATCACAGAGCAGCAAGAAATTGCCAGGGTAGTGAAAAATAAACCTATCCAATGGTCTGTTATATTTCTATTGTGATTGAAGTAATTTGGCTGAGGATACATCATGTGCTTTGTTGTCATTGAAAAGACCACATGTTGCAAATATTACAATCCCCCTTTCTCATCCGTCATGAAACACATTCTATCTTTCAAATGAAAATTAACCATCTCTAGAGAAGGATCATCGGTCCCACAAGCATATCTCGAAATTACACTTATTGACCTTCAGCTCGTCAGTTCTCGACAGCCAGGGTATTGAAATGATCCAGGAAATCAGGAAGGACTGAAAGTACCAGACTGACACAAATTGAATAAAGGACTTCCGGTAAGTTATGAAGTAATCAATCATAATGCTGAAAAAGTGGAACAGCATTTTTCAAATCGGTTCATCCATCCATCCATCCATCCATCCATGCATCCATCCATCCATCCATCTATCCGTCCATCCATCCATCCATCCAACTGTCCAGCCATCCAACTAACCAATCATTGGTCCTTAAAAACACATTAATTTATCCAACTATCCATTCATTCCATCATTACTCCATCCAAGCAAACATATCTATCTATCTAATATCTATTTATCTATCTATCTATCTATCAATCTATCTACCTATCTGTCCATCTACATAATGGGAGTAATGTACAGGTCTCCGAACAGTAGTCAGGATGTGGGGCACAAGATACACCAGGAGATAGAAAAGGCTTGTAAGAAAGGCAAGGTTACTGTGATCATGGGGGATTTCAATATGCAGGTAAACTGGGAAAATTAGGTTGGTAGTGGATCCCAAGAAAAGGAATTTGTGGAATGTCTACGAGATGGTTTTTTGTAGCAGCTCGTGGTGGAGCCCACTAGGGAACAGGCAATTCTAGATTTAGTGATGTGTAATGAGGCAGATTTGATAAGGGAGCTTAAGGTGAAGGAACCCTTAGGAGGAAGTGACCATAATATGATAGAATTTACCCTGCAATTTGAGAGGAAAAAGCTGGAGTCAGATGTAACGGTATTACAGTTGAATACAGACAACTACAGAGACATGAAGGAAGAGCTGGCCAGAATTGACTGGGAGATGAGCCGAGCAGGAAAGACAGTGGAACAGCAATGGCAGGAGTTTCTGGGAGTAATTCGGGAGACACAGCAAAAATCCATCCCAAGGAATAAGAAGCATACGAAAGGGAGGACAAGGCAACCATGGCTGACAAGGGAAGTCAAGGACAGCATAAAAGCTAAAGAGAAAGCATACAATGCGGCGAAGAGCAGTGGGAAACCAGGGGACTGGGAAGCCTACAAAGACTAACAGAGGACAACTAAAATAGAAATAAGGAGGGTGAAGATTAAATATGAGGGTAAACTAGCCAGTAATATAAAAGAAGATTGCACGAGTTTCTTTTTAGATATATAAAGGATAAGAGAGAGACAAAAGTGGACATTTGGCCGCTGGAAAATGACGCTGTAGAAGTAGTAATGGGGAACAAAGAAATGGTGGAGGAACTGAATAGGTACTTTGCATCAGTCTTCACGGTGGAAGACACGAGTAACATCCCCAATGTTCAAGAGAGTCGGGGGGCAGAGGTGAGTATGGCCATTACCAAGGAGAAAGTGCTAGGAAAACTGAAAGGTCTGAAGGTGGATAAATCACCTAGACCAGAGGATTGCACCCCAGAGTTCTGAAGGAGATAGCTGAAGAGATAGTGGAGGCGTTAGTGGTGATCTTTCAGGAATCACTGGAGTCAGGGAGGGTCCCAGAGGACTGGAAAATCGCTAATGTAACCACCCTGTTTAAGAAGGGAGTCAGGCAAAAGACGGGAAATTACAGGCTGATTAGCCTGACCTTGGTCGTTGATAAGATTTTACAGTCCGTTATTAAGGATGAGATTTCAGAATACTTGGAAGTGCATGGTAAAATAGGGCAAAGTCAGCATGGTTTCATCAAGGGGAGGTCATGCCTGACAAATCTGTTAGAATTCTTTGAGGAGGTAACGAGTAGGTTAGACAAAGGAGAGCCAATGGATGTTATCTGCCTGGACTTCCAAGAGACCTTTGCCAAGGTGCCGCACAGGGGGCTGCTTAGTAAGCTAAGAGCCCAAGTTGTTAGAGGCAAGATACTAGCATGGATAGAAGATTGGCTGTCTGGCAGGAGGCAGAGAGTGGGGATAAGGGGGTCCTTCTCAGGATGTTTGCCGGTGACTAGTGGAGTTGCGCAGTGGTCAGTGTTGGGACCACAACTTTTCACTTTATACATTAATGATCTAGATGAAGGAACTGACGGCATTCTGGCTAAGTTTTCAGATGATACAAAGATAGGTGGAGGGACAGGTAGTATTGAGGAGGCAGGGAGGATGCAGAAGGATTTGGACAGGTTAGGAGAATGGGCAAAGAAGTGACAGATGGAATACAACGTGGGCAAGTGTGAGGTCATGCACTTTAGTAGGAAGAATAGAGGCATAGACTATTTTTTAAATGGGGAGAGAATTCAGAAAGCTGGAGTGCAAAGGGACTTGGGTGTCCTAGTCCAGGATTCTCTTAAGGTTAACTTGCAGGTTGAGTCGGTAGTTAGGAAGGCAAATGCAATGTTGGCATTTATTTCGAGAGCACTAGAATATAAAAGCAGGGATGTGCAGCTGAGGCGTTATAAGGCTCCGGTCAGACCACAGTTAGAATATTGTGAGCAATTTTGTACCCCGTATCTCAGGAAGGATGTTCTGGCCTTGGAGAGGGTACAGAGAAGGTTCACAAGAACGATCCCAGGAATGAAAGACTTAACATATGAGGAACCTTTGAGAGACTCTGCGTCTATACTCGATGGAGTTTAGAAGGATGAGGGGGTATCTGATTAAAACTTACAGAATACTGAACGGCCTGGATAGAGTGGACGTGAGGAAGATGTTTCCATTAGTAGGAGAGACTAGGACTCGAGGGCACAGCCGCAGAGTAAAGGGAAGACCTTTTATAACAGAGATGAGGAGAAACTTTAGCCAGAGAGTGGCGAATCTATGGAATTCATTGCCACAGAAGGCTGTGGAGGCCAGGTCATTGAGTGTATTTAAGACCGAGATCGATTGGGTCTTGATTGGTAAGGGGATCAAAGGTTACGGGGAGAACGCGGGAGAATGGGATTGAGAAACTTATCAGCCGTGCTTGAATGGCGGAGCAGACTCGATGGGCTATATATATATATATATATATATATATGTACGCATGTATATGCACATATATATTAATTCATTCCGTTTTCTGTTGTTCATTCTGTTTCCACGGTTAACCTGGAAATATTTTTTGCAGGAGTGTGTTCTGGAGATTCAGTTGGGCAGGAGCTAACAGAAGCACAAAACCTCGAAGTAATCTCGATGAGCATCAATTGTATCTATTCAACTTCCGAACTGAGCTATTTCGTGCAGCTTTGTTGTCAGAACCAGAACACGACTCCCACTTTCATAATTCAGGCACATTCCTGTGGAAAGAAAATACGTTAAGGTTCGTATTTCGGTCATTTTCGAAACACCCAACAATATTGTTGCTTTCGCTTTGACTGGGCTGCAGCTCACTGACAGAGCCGTGTTCGACTGTGTGCTGAGTCCTCGTGAGAACGGCGCTTGGACAATTTGCACCGTGACTGTCTTCTCTGAAATCAGTTAAAATGAGATTCATTAAACTGACCACGAGGTGGCTCATCAGGCAGTGGATTCCCAGCACCTGTGACATTTCAATACTGATAGACAATTTTCTGAATATTACTTCAGGCGAAATGCTTTTGATCTCATATTTACGCTCATTACTGTAACGCTTCCTAACAGGCCCATCATTGAGAAGGTTAATTCAGTGTTAATGAACAGTTTGGCTCCAGTACAAACAAGCTGGTTGCCCAGCTTTCTGTTCCCCACTGATTTAAACTATGAAGGTATCGAGAACTATAAAACAATACACAAATCTAATTTATGTCGCGTGTCTGTTTGCCATAGATTTGAAATAAATGTGAATGTAACACAGTCGTATAGAGAGGCAAAGGTAAATATTTTTTGGTGAAATAATTTCCATTGCCTTGCCCACAGATTCCTTTAGTTTCTCTCGCTCTGACCTTTCTTGTCTTTCCTGTTTTATTGAAGAGAAGGTTGCCGCTGTTCCCTGATTGGACCGGAAGCGCCGGGGGCTGGGATCGACTTTTCAGTTCCGACAGAAGATTTGACGGACTGCAGAGTTACAGACTCAGACATCCTCAAGAGAAATTGCATCATATCGTTCGTCACCATTATATCACTTCTTAGTACGTATTTCCTTCCCAGAAAAAAAATCATTCTTCACCTGGCTGCTGTAACCAAAATGTTATTAATTGTGAAGTGTTGCTGTTGATGATTATGCTGCTTGAGATGATGGTGATGACGATCCCGATAATAATGACATCTATCCCAACTACTTTACGTTATGTTTATGTGTGGCGAAGCACAGTGGCTCAGTCAGGTCCTGAAACGTTGGTCAAAGAGGAAACTAACATCACACTGACCTGCATCTTCAAAATAAGTCACCCTAACCATTATATGCTCTGGTGTCACCAGAAACCCGAACAACATCCACATCTCCTGATTCACCTTATCTGTGTAAATATGTGCAAGAAGACGGACATCGTTGTCTGGTTCTCTTCCACATTTGATAGAACCATCAATATAATGAAGATGAGGTCCTGATCTGCCACACTGCCATGTATTTCTGTGACATGAATCCCACCCTGCGGCAGAGATACAGTGAATCCCGGACAATATTCCACACTGTGATGTTCAGTTAGTTCTCAGCAGAGGGCGCTTCCATAGCCAACAAGACAAATTATCACCCCCCACTGTAAGATTCAGAGGGAGCATACTTAAAGGAGCAAAAATACAAAACAACTCTTGAGTTTGACTTGCTTAATTGTATTCGTGGATGATTTGCACTTGCAATGAAAAAAACTTCCCAATTTCAACTCTGCGCCTTAACTTCTGCTTTGCCTTTGATGCCCGTTCTGTGCATCTTTGCCCCTTCTCACCCCGTCCACAGTCATAACACGTAAATGTATACACTTAGGTCTTCAAGTCTTTCAGGCAAAAGATGCAAAACATTTACTATTGTTCTATAAAATGATTCCCAGCCGCCCGTACCCAGCTCCTCATTTGAAGTCCAGCCAAGTTAGTGAATGCATGCAGAATTTCTCACACGCTGGCAATGGGGAATCTGTAGATCGTAAATGGGATAGTGGAGATGGGGGAAAAGAAGCATAAATAAAAGCAGAAAAGAAGTAGAGAAACAGAGATTTAAATACCCAGTCACGAAACAAAAAAAAAGGAAAGAGTGGGTTAAAATTATTGAATACTGCAATGAGGTTAGTGAAAGGAAGATCGGAATAATGTACTTGTGCAAGCGATTGACTCCTGCCACACAGCAGATCAGTCCTACCCTTGTATGTACTCAATGTTTAAATCCACAACAATATTCCTGTGGTGGTTAGTGAGCTGTTCCCTTCCACCACCGCCGCCTCCACCATCACTGGCGTCGGCTCAGTGCCTGTCTGGCCTCAATGGTTAAAGACCTGAAATTCTTGCCTGTGAGAGCAGAGTGAGGCTCCCCTCAGTGAAGCAGCCTTATACCTGCCTGCTCTCAATAGTTAAAGAACTGAGAGACTCGCCTGTGAAGTTAGGCGAGTGAGGCCACCACGGTGAATGCATTCATTGCCACCTACTCCCACTGGTTAAAGATTTGATCTATAGGTCTGTGGCACGTGAATGAGTAACTCTCCATATATTAGCTCAGTGTTTTGAGACACCTACACAATGCAGAATGTAAAAAAAGTTGAGAATAAGTACGAGACAGAGAGACACCAACATAGGGAGTTTGATAAACATGAGATTCTAGGGTACGTATGCAGAGAGGCATCAACATATGGACATAGATAAAGGTAAGATTGAATACACAGAATGTAGAGAAAGGCATTAATAGAGTGTGATCGATAAATCTGAGACTGAGGACAACTAGCGATACAGAGAGAGAGAACAGCAAAAGGATATTGATGAGGGTATATATTTAT
This sequence comes from Carcharodon carcharias, assembly GCF_017639515.1. Taxonomy (NCBI): domain Eukaryota; kingdom Metazoa; phylum Chordata; class Chondrichthyes; order Lamniformes; family Lamnidae; genus Carcharodon; species Carcharodon carcharias. The sequence goes on along the minus strand of NC_054493.1, from coordinate 8,824,757 downwards.
AAATGTGAAGACACAGAAAGTAAACAGCTGGCAATGGCTATTCTGCCATGAGGATGACCTTGGTGCAGTAAACTGCGGTAAAGTGATCATCACTGCTCTGTGTAATTGAAATGCAGAAGAGAAGCTAACACTGAATGAAGTTGATGGACGCACGCAAAGACGGTGTCACATCAGTGTCACCAGGAAATACGTGAATCGGTGAAATATGTGGATTTTGGTGAGAAAAATGGGGATGAACGCTGGGGAAAATAATGGGAAACAGGCAAAAAATGAAAAGAATGATAACATAAAAACAAAAGCAGTTTAAAATAATGCAAATGCACTTGTGGTGCAGCAAAATGCATGTGATTTAATGGAAGGATAACAGGTGAGTGAAGCCCACCTCAGTGCATCAGCTCAGTGTCCGGCTGTACTGAGAGATTGAAGAATTATTTATTGCTGCACTGTGTAATTTCCCTGTCTTTATTAAACCAGAGCTTGCTCATTTGTTAATGTATCCAGTGTTCTGGCGAGTCCTATAAGTGGAGTGATAGAGAGGGTTTAAACTAAAGAGGTGGGAAAGGGATCATGCGCGAGGGGATGTAGTAAATCAAAAGTAAACCAAAGAAATAATAGAGCAGAATAGCGATTGAATAATGAAAACTAGCCAGTGGCAGGAAGGGACAGAGGGCACAAATTTAGGAGTGCACCAGGAGATAAGGCCAGAGGGAGCAGAAATGATAAAAAGACAGAGTTAGAGTATCTGAATGGGCGGAGAATTCGTAAGAAAATGGATAACAATAACTTTGTCCCGCCCTGGAGCCATTAGAGAGACATTGTTGCAGGGTGACCAATGCTGGGACCTAGATATTGAAGGGTATTTGCCGTTTCGAAATGATAGGAAGCCACGAATAAGTAGCTCTGTTAATTAAAGATTTTATTGGTACAGTAGTGAGAGATGACCTGGGCTCAAAAAAGCAACATGTGGAATCAGGCTGGGTAGAGGTAAGAAATTGTAAAAGCAAGAGGTCACTTGTGGAAGCAGTCTATAAGCAATCGAACAGCAGTTGAATGGCCTGACAGGAGATACAGGAAGAAATAAATGGGGCTTGGAAGGAAGGCACAGCAATAATCATGGGTGACTTTAATCTACCCGTATCTTGTTGAATCAGATTGGCAGAGGTAGCCTGGAACATGAGTTCATACAGTGTATTCAGCACGATCAAAGTGTGTGCTCAGTGCAATATCTTAGTGTAGTACTTTCTAAAGCCAACCGGGGAGCAGGCTATTTTCGACATAGTAATAAGCAATGAGACAGGATCAATCAATAACCTCATTGTAAAGGCGGCTCCAGCTGGCAGCGATCATAATACAATAGGATTTCATGTGCAGTTTGAAGGGCAGCAGAGTTTAAGTGGCAGATAGTTAATAACTCCCAGTATATAATTATCCCAGTTGGAAACAAAGGCTCTTTGAAATGGATGCGCCATCCGTGGCTGAATAAGAAAGTTAAAGACAGTATTAAATTGAAAGAAACACTGTACAAATCTGCAAAGTTTGTGGTAGGTCAGAAGATTGGCCAAATTTTAGGAACCAGCAAAGAATGACTGAAAAAAGAGAGAAAGAAGTCATGAAGGAAAGTTGGCTGATAATATAAAAATAGATAGTAAGAGTTTCTACAAGTATTTAAATAGGAAAAGAGTAATTAAGTTAGTGTTGTTCTTCTAGATGGTGCACTTGAAGAATTGATAATGGAAGAAAAGGGAATGGGAGATGTTGAACTGGTATTTTGTGTCTGTCTTTTGGGTGACGTGGCTGATTGTTAAAGGTTCATTAGTCTGGGGAGTAATTCTCGCTTTGGGTGTTTCTATTGCTAAATATGTGAGATCCCAGGCGAGCCCTTTAATCTTGCTTCTTATTGGCAAAGTCACAGGTTGTATTTTGCTCATTTGTTTGCAGTGTCTACAGTGGGATCGGTTACATGGAGTTTGGTTTCAAGAACCTGAGCACATGCTGCAGGGAATCTATCAGTACAACCCAAGTGCGAGAAAATTAAGACACATTTTCGAAAGGTCTGACCATGTAAATGGACCTTTACTTTATCCCTGTTCACGAATTCAGGGGACCCCACGCTGGCGGGTTCAGGCAGCTGGCTGTATGTTTTCATTTGACCAGAGTTTATTTGTATTCTAGGAGTTACACCCAGCAGAGTGTGAATCATTTCACCCACTTCAGCATTCCACTTCATTGGGAATTAAGGCTCAGCGAAGTCAGACAGGCCTGAGACCAATTGCTGGGCAGCAAGTATCAAAGCGCCAGAGACTTTGGTGAGTGAATGTTGGAGTGGAAATTTGTTAACAGTGATCGTGTCTGAGCAAAGGTTATTTTTGGATAGAACTGATGCCTAAAATCTACTTTAACTTCACAGGGATAGACGAACATACGAACAAGCAGCAGGAGGAGGCCATTCAGTCCTCTAGCCTGTTCCACCATTTAATAAAATCATGGCAGGTCTGATGGTAACCTCAAACCTGCATCCCACCAACACGCCCCCAACCTCACCCTATCCCCCCACCCACTCCGCCCCGATAACCTATCTTACTTACCACGAACGAATTTATCCACCTCTGCCTTAAATATATTCACAGAATCTGTCTCTGCCGCCTTTTCAGGAAGAGAATTCCGAAGACTCAGGGCCCTCTGAGAGAACAAAAATGCCTCATCTCGGTTTTAAATAGGCGGCCCCTGGTTCTTGATTCTCCCACAGGAATGAACATCCTCTCCACATCCAACCAACGAACTAACTAATCCACAGAGTCAAAATGGAGAATTGAAATGACGGGTGATCCGACTCTTAACGCGAGGGTCATCTCGGGCCTTGGCCTCATGCAGTGTTCGAAAGAAGCTCAACATACACTCGAGGAACAGCCCCTCATCTTTCAACTGGGCTCTTTACAGCCTTCACACTCAGACTGAGTTCAACAATTTCACACTGTAGATGCTGCCCCCATTTTGTTTTGTTTGACACTGCAGGTTTGGGTTCTATCTGGTTTACACATTTTCTTTGCGTCCGAGCGGCAGTTGTTATCAATTTGCCATTGACAACTCCTCCAGACACATCTTTTGTTTCTTCCATTGCTCTTACAGAGAGCTGGAACAGACATGACGGTCCGAATGGCCTCATTCTGTGGTGCAATCATTCCCTGATTATATGTGTACCTCCCCCTGAGGCCGTGCATCACAAACTGTTTTGTCATTTCCTTTCTCCTGATTTCCACCCTCCAGAGGCCTTTCCTGTTGTTGTTTCCTCCTTGTTCGATTTCACCAATTTAAAACATCCTACATTCCTAACTTTCCCGGTTTTGGTGAAAGGTCACGGAGCTGAAAGGTGCTGCCTGACGTGCTGAGTTTTTCCAGCATTTTCGGTTTTCGCTGCAGATATCTGATCAGCGTTGGATGGCAGTGAAAGTATCTTTTCGTTGAGTTACCGGCCTTTCGTCGGTTCTTTGGTCTAGGGGTATGATTCTCGCTTTGGGTATTTCCATCGCGAATATGCGAGAGGTCCCGGGTTGGAATCCTGGGCGAGCCCTTTGCTGTTGCTTCTTGTCGGCCAAATGCCGGGTTGTGTTTTCTTCATTTGTTTGTGGTGCAGACGGCGGGATTGGTTTGTACGGGATTTGGTTTTAAGAACCTGAGCAAACGCTGCAGGGAATCTATCATCTCAACCCACAGGCAAAAAAAATTAAGATATATTTTCAAAAGGCCTGACCATGTAAATTGGCCTTCACTTTATTCCTATTCACCGGTTCAGGTGACCCCCATGCTGGCGGGTTCAGGCAGCCTGCTGTGTGTCTTCAATTGTAATCCTGTCTGAGACAACAGGAGGACTGACAGAGCTGGAAATCCACAGCTTCCTCTCATTTGGCCAGAGTTTATTTTTATTCTCGGAGTTGCACCCAGAGAGTATGAATCATTTCACCCACTTCAGCATCCTACTTCATCGGGAATTAAGGTTCAGGGAAGTCAGGCAGGTCTGAAACCAATTGCTGGGCAGCAAGTATCAAAGAGTCAGAGTCTTTGTTGAATTTTTCTTGGATTGGAAATTTGTTGAGAGATAGTGTCTGAACAGGAGTTTGTCTGGAAAGAATTGATGCCCAAGATACACGTTAACTTCACAGGGACGTGAAACAACTAATCCACAGAGTCAAAGTGGAGAATTGAAATGACTGGTGACCCAGATCTTAACGCTGACCTCCTGCTCCTCAGCCTCTTGTGGTGTTCGAAAGAATCTCAACATACACTCGAGGAACAGAATCTCTTCATTTACACTTTTCTTTTATTTTCGGTCGGCAGTTGTTCATCAATCTGCCATTGACAGCACCTCCAGATATATCTTTTATTTATTTGTTTTTCCCATTGCTCTTACAAAGGACTGGCACAGACCCGACGGTCCAAAGTGCCTCATTCTGTAGTGTAATCCTTCTATCAGTCTGTCATTACCTCACTCTGAGACCATGCACCCAAACTCTTTTCTCAATTAGTCTCTCCAGACTTCCACCCGATCAGAGCCCTTTCCTCCCACCTGCTTTTCACTTGTTTAAAACTTCCTACATTTCTAACCTTTCCCGGTTTTAATGAAAGGCTCTGGAGGTGAAAGATGATCTTTGTTTCCCTGTCCACAAATGCTGCTTGACGTGCTGAGCTTTTCCAGTTTTTTCCTATCCTGCCGCGGGTGTCTTACAAAACTGTCCTGATGAGTGCTAAAATGAAAAACATCGACATCTCTTTTTTCAGCAATACTCAAGTTCTGTACTAACTAATTGACTATTTATAAACCTGAGACAGGGATGCGGGCCTTTTATGTGAACAGACGGTAGAAACTCCGTTTGTTTGCTTGACACCAAAGGAGTTAATGGAAATATTTAGTTAAGTTGCTCAAAATTATCAGTGGTTTGATAGAATAGGTCACAAATAGCCGGTTCCACAAGAAGAAGATTGGAAAATCCAATCACCCAGAATTAGAGAAAAAAAACATAGAGGGAGATTCACTTCATCTATGGCCCATTTATTGGACGTTGTCCAATTCTTGTTGCATTTGGTCATGGACTGCTTCAGTATCTAAGGAGTTGCGAATGGTGCTGACCATTGTGCAATCGTCAGCAAAAAATCCCCATTCCTGACCTTATGATGGAAATAAGGTCATTGAAGAAGCAACTGAAGATGGTTGGGCCTAGGACACTACCCTGAGGAAGTCCTGCGGTGATGTCCTGGAGCTGAGATGGTTGACCTTCAACAACCACAACCATTTCAGTGACGGTGATTGGTGGAGAAATATTGTCCAGGACAATTCCCCTTCTCTCCTTCAAAATAGTCCTCATATGATCTAGCATGTCCACCTGAAAGGGTAGGCGGTGTCCTCGATTTAACATCTAATCCGAAAGCTGGCCCCTCTGGAGCTGAATATTTCTCTGAGGTGTGAACTGAGGTATCGGTATAGATCCTGGGGGTGAAGCCTCCAGAGAGGGGCGGAACCCTGAAACTTCTTATTCAGAGGCGATAGGGCGAATAACTGAGCCTCGGCTGAGAAGTGGCATTTGCAGAATGGCCCTTGTGTTGTCATGCATGTGCATCTTTCTGAAAATGAATGCATAATTAATATGTACACGTTCAGGTAAATGAGTACAAATCTTTCATACGGGGTGTGGTGGTCTCTCGGCGCCTCAATCACTGGCCCTCCCTGAACAGGAAGCCAGTTTCTGTCAGGGGCTCCTAAGTAAATTCCCGGATTGTTGTTTCCGACAGATTACTGGTATCCCGTTGAACGGACAGAATCTGTGATAACATCGGAGACAGAATCCTGGTAATCCCAGGACGCGGTGACACTTCATCAACACAATCCAGGAAAACGGATTGAAATAAAGCGAAGGAAATTAAAAAAAATAAACTTTACTGCTCCCCCTGGAAACTGGGGGCCATTAAATTTTACCCCTGGAATCAAATATCACTCGGAAAGAGAAATCGCCTTTTACAGACTCAGGGTGTCAGTAGGCACTTTCCAACCTAAGGAAGTACGTTTCCAGTGTAGTCACTGTCGTGATGTTAGTATTATTATTTACACAGAGAGCAGTGGGAATGTTTAATTCTCTGCCAGAAAGGGTTGTCACTCTGACCCTTGTAGTGGAGTGAAGGGATTTGAGTGTTCAGGTATTTTTCGGATAGTTTGAAGTTGTTGCCAATAATAAACAAAATATTCGGTCACGCAAAGATGGATTGATTTCCCTTTCTCTATCTCTGTCTCTCTCTCTCTCCCTCTCTCTCATTGTGATAACCTTTTACTTCGGACTACGCAGTGAAATTGGACCATGAAATACAATGATTTAGAGGGCTCCATCTCTTAGTCTCTTTCGTAATTAATCTATTGATTCTTGCCCTATGTACACCATTGTTTACTGTAACCTGTCATGGCGCCAAAATATTTCCTGTAATCCCCAGCTGTCACCTGTCAGAGCGGTGAACTGAGGCTTGGCAAGTTTTCTCCAAAGTTCCTGGAGAGCCATCTAGTGGAATCTTCTCTGTAAAACAAGGACTCAATTTATTCTCGAATATTGCTGCATGATTATTCTGCCACACTGTTATGGTTTTTGTGGCTTTCGTTTTATAATCACTGTAACTTCGTTCTTTCCATTATTTTGCTTCTGATGCTTTTACTATTTAATATTCAGTCCTAGATTTTTACCTCAGTTTTCTGACGTACCTACGTCATTAAGACAGTACGTGTTCATTTGCATAAATAGATGAATTTTTTTGTTCATAAATTCTTAAATCCGCAACAGATGAGGTTGTGATTGGTCATTTCGGAAGAATGTAAGGCTTGCGAGCACCCGGATCATCAAAGAAGGATGCCAACTAAATTTCAGGATGCCAAGTATATGCGAACATAGGAAATAGGAACTGCAGTCGGCCTGTCGGCCCTTCGAGCCTGCTCCGCCATTCAATAAAGTCATGGCTGATCTGACTGTAACCTCCCATCTATCCTCGGTCACCTTTCACTCCCTTGTTTATCAAAGATCGACCTCCCTCTGCCTGGAAAACATTCAAAGACTCTGCTTGCCCTGCCCTTAAGGAAGGGAGTTCCAAAGACTCACGACTTTCTGAGGGAAAAGAATCTTTTCACCTCTGACTCAAATAGAAGGTCCCTTATTTTTAAACAATGACTCATTGTTCCACGTTCTCCCACAAGAGGGAAGATCCTTTCCATGTGTGTTTTTTTGTACAGAGGGTTAACATTTATGTTATATTACAATGTTAATTTAAATAATAAAAATATTTTCATTCTATTAAATTAGTCTGATGATGAACTGCTTTTTTTTGCAGAACTGACTTGTATCACTCTCGCTTATTGATTGTCTCCCCAGTCCCCATGTCGAGTGAGTTCCAGGACAGTCTCCTCACCTCCTTGCCTCCCCGTGTTTCACCGCACCGTACTACACGGCAGCATCTGAGAACTGAACCGAGTGAATGGTGAGAGTGATAGACCCTTTCTCACGGTCCACAGATACTTTAAGTCTTCCCTCAACTCTTTCACCACGGAATATGGAGCCGAGATGCTCGAGAGCTCGATTGGAGAATTGCCGGTACAAGAATATAGGTTCATTTGCAGCGAAAGTAGAGTTATGGTGGAGCAAAATGATTGTCCTTGCGTTCCCGATAAACCAATATCAGGATTTGTTTCTCGGTGACAAGGAGTAGCTGCCAAAACAAGAATGAAATTAACATAATGATATATACAAGGAAAATTAACAAAGTGCTTGTGGAAATAGGCAGAATAAACTGAGCAATCCACCCATCCACCTATCCACCCTAGGTCCACCTGAGTTAATCGTTCTGTAAGAACAGCCCATAGGAATTCCACTTCTGAGAGCTTTCACTACTCTGTTGGCAAATCGATATTCCGGGTAATTTCGGAGCTAGTTACGCTATAAATAGCAGCATGGAGGGATGCTTGACTATTTGGAGGCGATGGCGTACCGGTGTTATCACTGCTAATGGTAAATGAAAGATCTGGGTTGATGCTATCGGGGCGCCGAGTTCCAATCCCAGCCATGGCAGAATTTTAAAGTCTCATCATGACTATAAAACCAATGTCGATTGTTGTAAAAACCCATCTGGTTCATTCTTGTGCTTTAGGGAAGGAAATCTGTCGTTCTTATCTGGTCTGGCCGACATGTGACTCCAGGCCCACAGCAAGTGGTTGGCTGTTAATGCCCTCTGAACAAGGGCAATTGAGGGATGGGCAACAAATGCCCACATCTCATAAACGAGTAAACGTTTTTTCCCCTCCAAAGCTGTTTCTCTGTAGATTTGAACAAGGAGAAAGAGAGCAATAAAACTGCGGTAAATAGATCTGCCTGTTTTGCTTCTCTGGAAGCCAGGATGAATCCGTTCCCGGCCACAAAATCACAAAAGAAAGCTTATCGGAGCTGCAAATACTCGCTGAGGATTTTGTACGGGGGTCTAGCTGTGATCTAACGCTGTGCCTCATTGCACAGTAATACACCGCGTCCTCCACACTCAGTTCACTTATATTGAGGTAACCGTTCTTTTGAGACATGTCAGCAGCCGCCAGATATCGTCCTGAAATTTCATCTTTCTTCAATGCTGACATTGGTAATAATCCATCTTGGTGGCTGTGCCTCTGCTGCTGATACCATTGCATGTTGTTTAGATTCCGATCTGTATATTCACAGTCCAACTGCACCGAGCCCCCTTCTGGCACCGTTATTGCGACCGGGGACTGAGTTACTGGATCTGCGCATCGTCCGCCTGTGAGGTAGAGGAATGAAATATCAAGCGGTTAAACAGTGTTGATCTCAATTTCTTCATAGTTGTTTCAGTTTGCGGAATCTCCTATCTACCCAGCTGTCCATCATATGGATATTTCTGGTGGTAAATTGTATTAAATACTATCGCAATCTCTGTACATTAACCTGCTAATCTGCCTTGATTAATGTAATCCAGTATTTACTGTCGAACAGCGCTGCCAGTATTATCAGTAACATGTCTGACTGAAATCTCTCTCAGTGAATATGAATGGAATGAGCCAGAGATTGAGAAGGAGAGAGGGAACCCGGATCTGTTCAGCTCATTGTTCCTCCCGCACACTGCAGGGGGCGGGCCCATTGTAGCCACAGTCAGGAAACCACCCTATTGGCTTTGGCGTTTCCGCCACGTGACTTAGTGACGCCCATGCTTGAACTTCGCGCCCTCCGCTGGTGATTTAGGTTCAATTCGTGTTCGGACGCGGCCGTTCAATGGATTCAGGGTTTATTGAAATGCATATCAAGAAACGAATGTTTCCCAGGAATCTGAATTGGAACTGTTCAACACTTGTGGCTGCTGATGTTTAGGTTGGGACGTGATGTTAAGTCTGTAGACATCATCGCTGGAGTTCTCTGTTCAAATCCTGGGCACTACGAAGTAGAAGGAATGTCAAGATTTTGGAGGAACCGCGGACGCTGTATATCAGAATGGCACCAGAGATGAGGAACGTTTAGGTGAACAGCCTAGGCAAACTTGGGTTCTTATCCTTGTAACAAAGAAGATAGAAGAGAGATTCAATTGATGTGTTAAAATTCAGAGTAGAACGCAATTTCTTCCATTGTCAGAAGATTCAATAACCAATCATCTCAATTTCATGAAAAAGATTCGAGGGAAAGATTTGCTTCAGTTGTTACATTCTATATGTTGCCACCTTGAATACGACTCTTGAACCGATGGGGGAAGAGGATTCAATGGTACATTTCAATGCGGAATTGTTATAAGCTGAAAAAGGAAAACAACATGGAAAATGCGAGGTGTGAAAGGCGATTGGGATGGCTCTTTCAAATAGACACAGCTACGGTAACCGGAGTCTTCATTCCGTCCCCTAACCTTCTCTGATTCTGCTCCCTTCCTGCTCCTCCCGCACAATTTGTTCTCAGGCAGTTGATATGTGAACAGGTGCAGAATGCTCACAGGCCTCTGGAGTTTCAACCGTGGCTATTTCCGCTCCATCAGTTCCAGATGCAGCTGATCACCGCCGCGCACTTTTATCAGTTTTGAATCTGCTGCATCCCCGGCCATAGCTTCCGCTTGTTACTCTCCTCTGACCCGATTTTGTCAGAGACAGTTTGACGTTTAATTGATTTGACAGTTTGACCTTTAATCGGTCTGAGAGACTTAAGTTGAAAAGTGGAGTAATTCCTGGAGGTGATGCGGCCCATTAACCATATGGCAAGAATTCGCACAAAAAAGATGGAAACAGTTTAAACTTTAATGCACCTGAGAGACAGTTAAATCTCTAATCGATCTTGGGAGGCAATTTGATCTCTAATTCATCTGAGAGACAGTTTGACCTTTAATTGATCTCTCTACAGACATATGTCTTTCTGTGTATGTATGGTTCTCCATGTCTTTGTGTGCCTGTGCGTGCGTGCTTGCGTTTATGCAATTCAGAATACGTGCTTGATTTTGCATGTCTGTGTGTGCACCTGCAAGTGCTTTTATGTATTTCTCTGTGTGGTCGTCTCTGCGCGTGTCCGCTGTGTGGGTCTGTGCCGCCATACTTTTTCCAATGCCGTGTGAGAGGTATCACCTGGACACAGCAGGGCTCTACTGGGACATTTGCTGAAGAACTTTCACCCCAAACACAGTTGAATTAGGTGAGTAACTTCCATCTTTTTGTGCTAATTCTGGACATGTGATTAATGGGTCATATTACCTTCAAGAATTCCTTCACTTTTCAACTTAATGAAAAATAGGAGCGAAGAGTCTCACAGAGAGAAAAGCGAGAGTGAGACAGGGAGAAAGTGATATCGAGAGAAAAAGGGTGACCCAGAGAGAAACAAGTCGACAAAGCGAGAGGAGAAAGAGGAAGAGAGAGAGAGAAAGAGGTGTGTGTGTGTGTGTGTGTGTGGGGGGGGGGGGGGGGGGGGGGGGGCGGGGGGGGTGGGTGGTTGGTGAAGGGGGTTGGGGAGTGCAGAATGTGCGGCATGCTATGTGAAATCCCTCTTTATATCGGCTGTGAGTATTTTTCATGGCCATCGGGAAGCTCTTTTAATGGGAAACTCGAACACTGGTCACAGAGCAACTTTAACTATTACCCATCATCGCTCCACGTCAAAGATTGACTCCCTTAAAGAAACTATATCGGCTTCAATGCAGTTCTCATTATTCTCTACTCCAGAGCGTAGTCGCTGAGTTTATTTTAGACTGAGGTTGCTAGGTCTATGAATATTGAGGGAAAAAGGAGATTTGGTGATAGTACAGGAAGGTGGATGAGAGTTAGGTGAGTAAATTAGAGATAGGTGGTGCTGCAGTTTCGAGAGAACAAATGCCCGACTCCAGCTCTTGTTTCATACTTTCTTATGCTCTCTCTTCTTAGTTCGAGCTCTCTGACGTCACGGATTGAAGGAACTGTGAGCTGATTGGGTGAATTGAAGGACAAAGAGCTGTGAGCTCAGTCAGGAATGAACCAATCGGGCGTGGGGCCTGATGTTACTCAACATCTTCCTAACACTTCACTAAAACAATTCTGGTTGAAGTCAATCTATACAAATCCTCAATCGGCTCTGCAAACATGTTGACTGTTCATTCTTCACAGCTGCGATTCTCTTAATTGGGAAATTCCCAAGTTACACAATTTTTATCTTGCAGGTTACACTGGCATAGTGATCTTCCTTTTAACGATGTTTTCCCTTTATTTGTAAAGGGTTCCTGATAACCCTGAATGTAATAGTGATAACAAAAAGTTCAAGTTCTGTACTTTGAATTTTCTGCAGACTCGATGTTACAGGAGCCGGTTGCAGGGGCACAGTTTGAAGGGGACTCGCTGGCCATTAATTTCAGCTATTCGGCCACGACTGGCTTCTACTGCTTGCAACTGTACCGTCAGGAGGGCGAAATAGCCCCTACAATATTGATCTATATCCCTTCCACTGGGGATGTAGCAGGAAACAAAGGGTAATGGTCGATGGTTGCCCTTGCGAATGGAAAGTTGTCTCAAGCAGTGTTCCACAGGGCTCGGTGTTGGGACCCTTGCTGTTCATGTTATATATTAACGATTTGGACGTGAACGTGGGGGGCATGATTGGGAAATTTGCAGATGACACAAAGATTGGCCGAGTAGTGGATATTGTAGAGGATAGCCATAATCTCCAAAATGATATAGATGGGTTGGTGGAGTGGGCGGTAAAGTGGCAGATGGATTTTAACATAGAGAAGTATGAGGTCATACATTTAGGGAGGTTAAATAGTTACAGGGATTACAAAATAAATGGGAATATACTAAGAGGGGTAGAAGAAGTGAGAGATCGTGGCGTACAAGTATACAGGCCCCTGAAGGTAGCAGTTCAAGTGGACAAGGTTACAAAGAAAGCATATGGAATGCTCTCCTTCATTGGTAGAGGTATAGAATATAAAAGTAAGGATATAATGTTGGAATTGTATGAAACACTGGTGAGGCCACAACTGGAGTATTGGGTGCAGTTCTGGTCACCACATTACAGAAAGGACGTAATAGCTCTGGAGAGAGTGCAGAGGAGGTTTACAAGAATGTTGCCAGGGTTAGAAAAGTGTAGCTACGAGGAGAGATTGGATAGGTTATGGTTATTTTCCTTAGATCAAAGAAGGCTGAGAGGTGACTTGATTGATGTACACAAAACTTTGAGGGGAATAGATAGAGTGTGCAGGTTAAAATTGTTTCCCTTGATGGAGACTTCTAGAACCAGGGGATATAGATTCAAGATAAGTGGCAGAAGTGTAGGGGGGACATGAGGAAGAATTTTTTTATGCAGAGGTTAGTGGGTGTCTGGAATTCGCTGCCCAAGTTGCTGGTTGAGGCAGAAACTCTAAACTCTTTTTAAAAGTACCTGGATCTGTACCTCAAATGCTGTAAGCTGCAGGACTATGGGCCGGGTGCAGGAAGGTGGGATTAGAAAGAGCACTTGGGTGTTCTCGAGTTGGCATGGACAAGGTGGGCCGAATGGCCTCCTTCTATGTTATAACTTTTCTATGGTTCTATGTTTCTAATACTGAACAGCAATTATTCGACAAGTGCTGCTCTAACTCTCTCCTGCTACATCAAGAATCCCGGGAAGCTCCGAGATAATTATTGAAGATATACAGCGCGGGAGATACGTCTCTCAGGATTTTTCAGACAGGTTTTCATAGAACCATAGAAAGTTAACGGAACAGAACGAAGCTACTTGACCTATCGCTGTCTGCGCCAGCCGAAAAACGAGCCACCCAGCCTAATCTCACTTTCCACTTTAAACTCCTGCCACTTTAAACTTATTGCTCAGTTGCAAGTTGAAATCACCAAAATATAAAAATGTAATTCTAAAAGTGAGACTTGCCTGTTCTCGTCGAGTGTTGTTTTGTTACTTTTTTTTTTGGATGGGGTGGTGGGGAGTGTGGGGGGCATCCCCAAATATTTCCACTGTAGAGGCTGTTTGAGAGTTTTGATTTGTCGCTGTGACAGCGCCCTCTGGCGAGCACCAATTGCAACTCTCAGTGGGTTTTTGTACGGAATCCGCTATATCTCTGCAGCATTTTGGGTCTCATTGCACAGAAATACACGGCGGTGTCAGAGATCACGACCTTTCCGATCGTTAGCTCGGTGACCTTGGCTGTTTTATCAAACGCAAGATTGAAGCGGGCAGACAAGTTTGGGTGGCGGTTTATCATCCGTCCAATAATATGAAACATGTACTGTGGAGGCTCCCCGGGATGCTGACTGTACCAGAGCACAGTAGGACGACCATCGTTTGTTTTTAAGGTGCAGTTTAGGGTGACATTATTTTTCTCTTCAACAATCTTTTCAAGAACCGGCTGTTCCACTTTGTCTTGGTGGCTCCATTCTAACATAAAATAGTAACAAGATACATCATTATTGTTAACATCATCATCATTTAACAAGCAGTGACATCTGGGTGAGGGTAGTTCAGGGAAGAATGGATTTTTCGTTGCTTACCGCGAAGGGAAACAATAATGAGGAGCAGTGTGAGACGGTTCCGCATGATTTTCGCTGTGTCTGTTAACTGTGAAGTCCGGGGAGGCACTCTGTCGGAGCAGAAGTACAGAATCCCACCCCGGGTCCTCACTGAGCTGCTCATCCAATCAATTCCAAACAGAGAACAAAGGCAAAAAACTCTCCAACAATAAAGGACTAGGAAGGCGGGTCATACCGACGACAGCAAACCTATACTGTGGGCGGGGTTATAGCAGGCATTGATATCACACATTCGGATTCACTTGCAAGGAACTGAATTAAGTAGTAATTTCCTCTTCGAAAAGGAAATAATCCTGTCTCTCCAGAAGAGATGTGGTACATCCATAATCATACCACACTGGATACGAATAAGTTCGGGGCAGGAGTATAAGGTTATTATATTATTCAGTAATAAGCAAAATTTCATGAATCACCTCGTTTGAATCCAGAGCTGAATCTATAGGCATCTGGGTTGGGGTGGTTCTCAATTAATGGACAGAGAAGTAGCAAAGGACCATCTCCTTAAATTAAAGACTGAAAGGAGAAACTGTGCACAATTCTGATTACCGAATGGAGACGGGTCGATAAGAAACAAGTCAACAGGGAAATGCGTCGATAAAGAAAAATGGAATTGAGGCATTACATTGCCATTTATAAAGCTCGCTTTTAATTATAAATTCAATTTTCAAAGGCAAACTAATCTAAATGTACAAGTGGACCTCAACGCTTCTTGTTGAATATTAATCTTTTAACAAGGTCCACGTGATCTCACAGTGGGAGTTGAATAATTCCTTCTGTTTTGACGGCGTGAGAGCGCCCTCTGCTGAGGGCTAACTGAAGATCTCTGTGATTTTTGTCTGGGATCCGCTATCTCTCTGTAGAATTGTTAGGCTCATGGCACATAAATGTACGGTGGAGTGGGAAATCAGTGTGTTGCCGATCGTTAGATCAACGATCTTGGCAGTTTTATTAAGCGTAGAGGAAAACCGATCAGTGATATCTGTGCTCCTGCACACATTCTCTCCAGTATGATAAATCACGCACTCTGGAGGCTGCCTGTGGTGCTCAGTGTGCCAGTACACATAAAAACTGCGATTTCTTGCTTTGAAAGTGCAAGTTTGTGCAACATTAATTTCCTCTTCATCCATCATTTCATGAAGCGGCTCTTCCACTGTGTCCTGGTGCTCCCATTCTAACATTAAAGAAAAGTAAAAACAATAATCAGCATCAGCTTCGTGTTGGTCACCACAATAATCATTATCGCCGTCACCATTATTTGAACAACAATGACACCTGGGGCACAGCAATCAGGAGGACAATGGATTTTACCGGGAAGGAGATGCTCACGATGGGAAGCGGAGTGAAATTGTTCCCCATGATACGTCCTGAGTCTGCAACCTACGTGCAAAAAATCCTCTGTCAAAGCAGAAATACAGATCCACGTCCCACTGCAATGCCCACCCAAACAATGAGAAAAAGAGACCAGCAGCAGCAATCTCTCCAGTTACACAATCGGGTCAGAGCGACAGCAGCGAACGGAAGATGTGGGCGGGGATACCGCAGACTCGATATTCAGTGAAGCGCACGGTGACTCTCAGCTGCTTTCTGAACTGAGGGAGCGGAAATAGCGACGGTTGAAACTTCGCAAGTTTGTGACAATCCTGCACCTGCTCACTGTTCAAGTGACAGAGACCAAATAGAGCAGAAGAGGCAATGAAGAAACTTGAATCATAGAATTTTAGACCACTGAATTAGACTATTTGTCATACCATCCCTGTGTCTGTTTGGAAAAGTTATCATAATCGCCTTTCAACTCTTGCAATTTCCGCATGAGGGGCAAGTTTTCCCATTTTAAACTTACAATTTCCTTTTCAACGTTACGATTGGATATTCTTCTTCCACCCTTTGGTTCGTGCATTTCAGGTTTCAACACAGTGTAATGAGTGAATTTCACCTTTTTCTTATATTTTTCTCACTGAAAATGGAGTGCATGGGTTATCGAATTTTCTGCTACTGGGTTCAATTATGCGTGATGTATTACATCAGATCTCTTATCATTTTGAGTACTTCAGCTAAGTATCTCCTTTACATCGTTTGGTGAAAGAATAATGCCAGTTTCTCGTCTGTTTATATTTAAGGCCACCACCCTTAGTACCTGCCTGGTGTATTACTTCAAATGTCTAATATCTAATATCTGGACATTCTATCTAAATAGCGTTTCCCTGAGTTTCAAACAGTAATATAGAAAGAATTGCATTATTCTCTGGCATAAACATAAAAAAAGCCTGAGTCTGATCAGCACCAATTTAAATTCCTGGGAAACAATATCTGGCATGCCTGTTTTAAGATGTATGCCAATGAACCCTCCATCCACTCAAAGGCCCCATTCTAAACCGAATTGAACAGAACTTGCCAGCAGAGGGCGCCTGGTTCCTGCATGTTGATTAGAAAGTCACGTGTGACCAACAACAGTGCCGATAAAGATGGTTTCCAGAATGAGGTCACGATGGGTCTGGCACCCTGCAGTGTGTGGGTGAAACAATGCGCTGAACAGAGCCCGGGTTCCCTCTCTCCTTCTCAATCTCTGGCTCATTCCATTGACATTCACTGAGAGAGATTCACTTTGACATGTTTCTGATAATACTGGCCGCTCTGTTGGGCAGTAAGTACTGGATTATGTTCATCAAGGCAGGTTAGCAGATTGATGCAAAGAGTTTGCATTAGGATTTAATGCGGTTAGCGATCAGGTACATACATACTATAGACAGCTAGGAGGTGGGAATTTGCACATTCGTAGAGATAGACACAGGTTTAAATTTAACCTCGTATTTTTTTATTCCTCTACCTCCATAGGTGGACTACTTGCAGATCCAGTGACTCAGTCTCCGCTGACAACAACCGTATTAGCTGGGGGTTCTGTGCAGTTACATTGCGAATATAAAACCCTGGATATTGACTACATGCAATGGTATCGGCAGAAGCCGGCACAGCCTCCAGGTTGGATAATTAGCAGAACAGTAGTGCTGAAAGAAGACGAAATCGCAGGACAATATCTGGCGGCTGCTGACAGGTCTACAAAATCTGGTTACCTCAATATAAGCGGCCTCAGTGTGGAGGACAGCGCGGTGTATTATTGTGCAGTGAGGCACAGCGTCAGATAACAGCCAAGACGCCGTACAAAAACCTTAGTGACTATTTAGAACACCGTTAAGTGCTCTTTTGCGCTTTTACCGACGAGGACTTTGATCCCAAGACAGCCCACGAAGAAAGATGACAGGTTTGTTTCTCAAACAGTTGCATTACTCTTTTAGTTCTTGTCCACGGCAACAGGGAACCTGTATGGAAATATTGAGATCTAGCTCAATATCTCGAGTTACATGTCCTCAGTCAATATCTCGGAGCCCGCCCGAAATATTAATGCATCAGCAGAGCTAGAGAAATTTATCAGATTTGCAGTAACTGCAGCCTAACATTGCTACCTTTTCTTCCAGACCGTTAACCCAGAGGGATGCAGGGAGTCTCACTCTCTCTCTCTCCCTCCTGCCTGTAACAAAGCACAAAATGTGCCAAAGTCTAGGACTAGACTTAAACATGAAATACCCAATGATTATTTAAACATAGAATATATTTTCAGAAAGGAATGTGGGGAACACATGGCGTCTGATTTCGATTTTGACAGGAAATAAACTAGTATTAAACGGATGTTGACCCTTCTGGTCTGATTTTATAGCGTTAACTCTGATCAGAGCAGGATTCTCTTATTAGGGGACTGAGCGTCCTTTTCCAGGGTAATTGTTATCAAACTCCCAGTTCCTTGATGAGGGCAGAGGCTACAAACTGTCACCCTCTCCCTCAGAAGGCTTTTCTATGATCCTCAAACGAGGTGACACATTGTGTCTCAAAGGAAGAGAAATAGGTGGCAGTGTCTACCACTGAAGTGTTGCTAACATTCAGAGCACTTCACTTTGCTAAACTGGGCCAAGCCTTGATCCGGTTCCGATCGCTGGTACTTCTCGCCAGGTGCTGCATTGTTCAGTCCGGATATTGTCTGTACCAGTGTAAGATCCGCCCTGCTACTGTGGTAGAACAGGTCAATGTCCCCTTCTGCAACAACCGCTGACTGTCATACTCCATCACTGCCAGTTGCATTAGACATAATGTCACATAATTAGTAAAATATAACGCAATTTCAAATAACATACAACAATAAAATACAAAATAACAAAAGACAAGTTGATAGAATAGAGGAAAACTCAATCCAACAGAATGTAGCATAGCTTTATTTCTATATAAATATACATATATATTTATTTAGAACCCCGGCAAATGGTGAAATTTGAATTCAGTACAAATCTGAGAATATGACGATGCAACCATTGTCGGTTGTCGTAAAAACCCATCTGGTTCATTTATGCTCTTTAGGGCAGGAAATCTGCCATCCTTACTTGGCCTGGCCAACATGTGACTCCAGTCTTACAGCAATGTGGTTGACTCTTAAATGCCCCCTGAACAAGGTCACACAGGGAGGGGTAGGCAATAAATGGTAGCCCAGAGAGCGACGCCTACAGCCCATAAACGAATAATATATATTATACTGTGGTAATATATATTGCAATATATATGATAGTATAGTCATATTGTATCTAATGATGTGTGCCACAGTCATGTGGAGAAGTGAGTGCGAAATCCAGAGAGGCCACCAATAAAAGGAGGCTTAACTTCATGTCGTGTCCTATCAACTTGGGTAAATTAACTGTCGGCAGATCCAGGTCATGGTAGCTGCTTCTGGAGAACGCAGTGCTGCTCTGCATCAACCTTTAGGAACACCAGAACACTGTGCCCGCTAGAAACAGGCTTCTGGGACTTCACCTCACAAAGTGAAGTGTAAGGGAGATTGTAGCTCAGCTTTGTTAGAAGGTGGGAGGGCCGTTTGTTTCATTATCCTGAATCAGACTGAATAACGGAAATGGAGAGAACACAAATCGTGAGCAATGATCTCTGTGATCCTCTCAAAGGTGATCATTTAAACCAGGCTACCAGGTGGCGCTGCGGGTCGCTGTGTCTACCAAAGGTCATATTGTCCCAAGGAATGCTGACTGGCATTTGCTTCCATCTAAATTCACAAAAAAAAAATATTTTCAGCCCTTCGATTTGAATTAAAAATATTCTATCTTTGCTAATGTTAATAATTTCATACCTTACTTGATTACAAATAAGATAGTTACCTCAAGTTGACAGTTTGGAATTAAATACATTTGCCATTAGGAATTACAATTCGGATTGGGTTGGAATTTCTCTCTCATTCAAAATCTACTTTCACCAGCACACTTCAACCCGAGTTCAGTGGTGAAGGTATTTGCAGCTAAATAATAACATTGCAATTCATTTCGCGATCCTGAGACTGGTTCTCATAGAGAGGTGGAACTTGCATCATTTTCAGTGTGCATGTTATTATTGAAACAATTTCCTCGCGCCTGCTTTGTCCATGTGCTGCACAGGTAAATGCTGCAATTAAACAGCGATGATAGATATGATATCCTTTTGACCCTGCCAATGTCAAGGTATTATGAAAAGATATCTCTTACTGCCAGTATCCAAGGGATTCTCGACTGCATTCCCTGCAAATCGGAACCCTCTCGACTCTTGGATATCTTTCACATTCATCTGCAGTTATGAAAGCAACACAGGCAGGTCTGCATGTTCTCCATTCTACTTTCTTACTGTTCCATATTTAAGGCTGTTTTCTAGTTTGTTTCAGCTGCATTAATTGTTTCTATTCCCCCCAATACCCCCCCCACCCCCACCAGCGTCCCCCCCCTACCCTGCCCACCACCCCAACCCCTCCGCCCCTTTGGCTGGGTGAATTCATTCACCGGCAGCAAAAACGCTGATGTCGCCATTGAATTCGGTAGTCCCCAGTGCCTTAAAAGTTGGACTTTCTGACTCACTGCTCAGTCCAGTCACCTTCCACTAGAAAAGTAGGTCTGGATCCACTTTGTCTGGGCAGATTTCAACACAGAGCCACAGTGGTTGAAGGTTGGTTTCGGGCAGATTGAGAGGACCTGACTGCACCACCAAAGTGAATTGTCACCAATCGCTTATGACATTTGTAAAATGCAACCAGCCCGAATATCGGAGGTGTCAGTGAGAAACATGTCGGCCACCTGATTCGATGCTGGCAATCAAACAGATAGGAGGCTGCCACGTTAGTTGATATCTGGAAAATTAAAACATCAAAAAGCGAATCGATCAATGATAAGAAAAGATTTTCCAGACAACTGATCTTGCTAGAATTCCAGAAACGATTTGCAAGGCTATGGGGGAAAAGCAATGATTCTGGCTTAGCTGCTCTCACAAAGGGCCGGCAAGGATAACATGGGATGAATGGCCTTCCTCTGTGCTGTATATGCTCCATGATTTTATGACTTCAACCATTGTCCTGAAATATGATGTATCCAATTGGGACATTAACCTTTTCATCTTCATGTGGCTATCCTAGCCGAAGAAGACTGGGTTGGAAAATGGAGCTGTTGAAAATTTTGCATGTTTGCCTTGCATTAACACAGGTTCATGGTGAGGGCGGGATATCCAGAGTTTAATTCTCAATGTACATCAGTCACAGTCAGTAATCTAACTCCATTTCTATCCCCACAGCAGCTCTTCCTTAATGATTCTCAGAAAGTCATATTCTAATGCTAATCACTGGGTTAAAAGAGCGAAAGGCAATTCAAAACCCTTTTATTTTGCTTCTCTTTGCACCACATATTTTTCTAACCTGATTGAGAGTTCTAAGGACAGTTTTTCATGCACTGTGGGTGTTAAGTACTTTTTTAATGAGTATTCACCCTGCACTTCACCCTGGGAGCTTTTACCCGCTCGAAGCGTTCTGACCTCTGTAAATGGCTGCACAGAGTCGATGTGACACAATCTCTTTTCTCCCGATTTACAAATCCGAAGTCTGAAGGTTATGGATGCATAAATATAACCTTACTTGCACAAAGATGGGCAGAATCAACCACTGAATTTGAACAAAGTTTTAAATATAAACTGCATCAGGGGTCAGTGCTCGGAATGTTGTTTAAATTAGATGGGGAGCTGGTTTTTTATCATTCATTCACGGGATGTGGGCTTCACTGGCTGGGTCAGCATTTATTGTCCATCCCTATTTGCTCTTGAGAAGGTGGTGGTGAGCTGACTTCTGGAACTGATGCAGTCCATGTGATGTAGGTACACCCACAGTGCTGTTAGGGAGGGAGTTCCAGGATTTTGACCCAGTGATAGTGAAGGAACAGCGATATATTTCCAAGTCAGGATGGTGAGTGACTCGGAGAGGAAATTCCAGGTGGTGGTGTTCCCATCTATCTGATGCCCTTGTCCTTCTAAGTGGGAGTGGTCGTGGGTTTGGAAGTTGATATCGAAGGAGCCTTGGTGAACCCTTTAGGTTTGTTTCTCCAGTTTTGTGCAATTACTTGTTCAGTAACAACAGATATCTTTGTTATAATATCACGGATCTCAAAATCAGTGAGAGAAAACACGGAATCGCTCTTAGCTTATTAGTTAACTGATGCTTCAGGGAAATCTCTGCGGAGTCACTGTTCTGACTCTCCTTCTGGTCAGATCAGTCTTTTGATTCCCGCTTACAATAAAAAGCTACTCTTTGCCGGTCTCTAAAACTGAGCCGTTCCCCCTATAAGGACAGTGAATATCGCCCAGCTCTGGGTGTTTAAATTCACTGACAGCCAGGACACAACCCTTGGCCTCTAAAGCTGAGCCAGTCCCCCTATAAAGACACTGGCCGTAGCCCAGCTCGGGCCGTTTACATTCACTGAGGACCAGCTCAACACCTACGCTCTCACAGCACCACTGGGGACAGAAGGAAGTGAGGTGAGAACATCCTGAGACACGAAAACAGATTATTGAGGGTGGAGTTTAAAATGGTTGTCGTCAAATATCCAACTCCCCTTTTACAGAACGGACAGCGACAATGAGGTTACTCAGCATTTGGGTTGTGTGGGGAGCATTTGTGACAGGTAATTGTGAAATACACACATTTCATCTTTATTTTTCTCATTTCCCACACACCTTTTAAATGGCCTGATTTTTTTCTGCTTCAGCATGTTGTTCAGATCTAATTCATGGAAATTCTGTAAGGGCAGCTGTCCTCAGATGCAAAGGCAAAAGGAGAAGCGGTGACTTTAAGCTGCAGCTATCATTAGACACAACGCAGCTATTGGTTATACTTATACAGGCAACATCCAGGCGCCCAGCTCCAGTTACTATTGCTGAAATCTACGAACGGTTATGATGAAAAAACAGATTTTGCCCAAATCCTTTTCTCAGTCGAGCTCCAGACCTCCACGAAATTCACTAGTTTAACCATCTCGGGTCTGCAGTTGACTGACGCTGCCGTGTATTGCTGCTCTCTCAAACTCATAGCGATGGAAAACAGTCTCACACCTGTGCACAAACTGTCTATGAACAGTGACTCGGGGCTCCTGTCTATTTGAGTTTATGTGTAGAATCTCGGGCAGATGCAACCACAATGTTCAGAGGTGCTGTCAGCCGCACAAACACACACTGAGACGAAACTACATTCATCTTGGATCAAATAGTCACCCAACAATTTCCAGCAGCGACCGAGAGAACAAACTGCAGATTGAGGATTCCCGCTGAATAACAGAATCTCCATCGCTCAGATCTGCAACACAAGGTTAAAGAAAGCAGAAATTAGAGATTAAAAGTTCATCGGAAATGAACTAACTGTGACATTTCGCAAACAATGCTACATTAAATGATCTACAAACTACACCACATAAAATGGCACCTTCTTCAATATTTCGGTGTTTACACTTCCAACGAGCCTATCCCTCTTTATCTCACTCTCTCGGCATATCCTCCTATTCCATTCACCCTCCATGTCCCTTAAATGCTTCAGTTCGCCTCAGCCCCTGCTGGTGATAGTGATTTACATATTCCATCCCATCTCTCGATAAATTAATTTCTCCTGAACTCCACGTTGGATCTTTTGGTCACTTATAATTATATCCAAACGTTTTGAATTAAGCACAAGTGGAAACATCACCATGTCTACCCTTTCAAACTCCATCATCACTAAAAGAACTCTGTTTGGTTACCTATCTGTCTTCTCTTTAATATAGGAAAGGAGGCCAGTCTGTGCAGTGTTTTCTTTACCTCTCAAACCTGGCATCATCACTGTAATGACTTGCTGAATTGTATCTATGCCTCATTATATTCCTCTTGTGAGGAAGAGGTCAGAATTGCTCACAATAGCTCAAGTGTGCTCTAACCAAGACATGCTGCACTTTTAACATGAACGCCCTTATTTTTAAATTAATTCCTTCGAAAATTAAACCCTTTTAAAAGTGTTAAACTCCTTATAGGCAGTGAATGTCACCCAGATCACAGCGAGGACGGAGACTCGCATTGCTGCTGCTCCAGGAATTCAAGGGACTTTTTGTGTCTCAGAAACCTGCAGAGTATCGAACAAGAATAGTCTGACAGCATTGGCTGAGGCTGGTCTGATGTCATTTCCTGCAGAACATAAGACTGGAGAAGCTGAGATCACTGGATCTGATTGGACTGATGTTATTTCCGTCACCACATGGTGAAAGTCTTTATTACAGAGAACTGAGACATCAACGTCGCATTCTGCTGATCAGAGAGAAAGACGGGTAAGTATACACAGCTTGATCTCTAATTGACCTGAGAGACAGTGTGAACTTTAATGAACCAGCATGAAGGTTCTTCTCAAAGAAAGAAATACAGGGGTGTGAATGCGGATGGAGATTTTCAGTTATTTCACTCATTATCACAGATTAGACTGAGCTTGTTGACTTGGATGAAGTCGGGTTTGATCAACATTCTACTGCGTTCACGCAACCAGTAGATCTTAACTTGTAATTCCTGTGTTAGTGGCACACTAAATAGAGCGTGAAAATACACGGGCAATAAACAGGAGAAACTTCCTATGTATTAGACATTAACAGGCCGGGTTACCAAAAAGACATGCGCAGGGCTTCTCCTGCTGAATTATGGAGTGAATAAATTCTGCATTTAAACTCACCTACTCAGAGTTGATGGGAGTTGCCTTTTGGCTTTACTTGGAGAAGAATGTGCATTCCCTGTATATCGCTACATAGTCCGCTACTCAATTCACTTTGAAATATTGCAGCACTGTTTTTGTACGGGTTTCCCTCTTGTTCCTGGCACTGTGTCTCCCAGCCCGCAGTAATACACAGCGCTGTCAGACGCAGGTCACGGATGGTGAAATTCCCCTCACTTTTCGA
The DNA here is from genome assembly GCF_017639515.1 of Carcharodon carcharias. Lineage (NCBI taxonomy): Eukaryota > Metazoa > Chordata > Chondrichthyes > Lamniformes > Lamnidae > Carcharodon > Carcharodon carcharias. Next base: position 8,800,442 of record NC_054493.1, on the reverse strand, counting down.
AGTGTCGAGAGATCCAGAAAATCGAGTCCCTACGTCCTTTGCCCTGAAAATATTGCCGTAATTCAGGATGTAGATTAAGAATGTGGGGGCATTACCCCGGTGCTGACGGTACAACTGTAAGGAATATGCAGTATCAATGGTGGAATAGCTGAAATGAATGGTCACTGAGTCTCCTTCAAACTGCATCGCTGCATCTGGCCACTGTGAGACCGAGTCTGCACTATTAACACCTGCAGAAATTAAAAATTAAGGCACTTTAAGATTTTATTACTTTATCCCAGTTTATTAGGTTAAGTGAGGGAACACATTCTAAATAGGAATAAGACCGAAATTTTAAAAAAATATTAATGATACCTGCAAAAGGAAAATCCTAAAACTAGTAGACTTACCGGGTAAGAGAGCTGCAACTGTGAGAAATGAATAAAAAATAAAACCCAACATATTTACAGCGAGCTAATAGCGGATTGAAACAGAACAGGTTGAATCTGTAAATGTTTCCGCGAAAGGTTGGGAGGATTTTCATTTGTACTCGGTCTCTTCAGCCATTGGTTAATTTCTGAAAGTCTGGACAATTGATGTCCAATCAGCTTCAGGCATTTTGTTTGCGTCAGAGCGTGGTGCAAGCGAATCAGCGAAGTCTTCATCCCCTCCAAGGGGACTGTACCGAGGATTGAACTGAATTCTGGGTCTCCCGCAGAGTCAGTGTGAAGTGGTGGTAGTGAGGGGGAATAGTTAATGTTGTCCACCAATGCCGGAGACTCGCATTAAAAGAGCTGCTCACTGACCATGGGAAATTCGCACAGCTGATATTAAGAGGAATATTAAACAGATGGACAATAATGGGGTCTGCAACACAGAAATTTCACAAAACTAGTCTTTAACTTGGTTAACTGTTAACTTGTTCCGTTAACAGTTAACAATTCAGGGCCATAATTGATTCAATGAAAAAAAAGTGAGAGTTCTCTGTCGGTTATTGTAGGGCCTGTCAGCGCGTCTCCAACACCGAGGCTCGGCGCATAGTGCTAAACGGTAGAGTCAGAGACTAGAGAACCGGGAACTGCTCAGGGTCAGGTTTTTTGTCTGCCAAAAACAGCAGAGAACAGGTCGAGGATATCTGGAGACTTATCTCTCTGTCCCTTGTCCTCTTCATTAAATATCGCGGAACTGCCCCAGGATACTGGACATATCAGTAGAGATAGGAATTACGACAGAACGTGGAGCATCTGCAGCTAATATCAGGGTCTATCCTTCTTGAACCGTTAATTTTGGCGGTTCATGAGCCACTAAATCTTTGCCACTCATTCCTGTAACAAAAACGCAAAAGGTTTCAGAACTTTGCGAGTAAATATATCCAATTGAACAGAAACTGGTCATTTAAACATAGATTCAACAGGCAGCACGTCTATTCTTATCAATAACAAATATGGGGAGAACATGATCTGACATTAAAGAGTACATTCAGAGAAAGGGGTATATGTTTATTGTGAAAAAAATTTTCTATCCTTTCATGGGATGTGGGTGCCACTGGCTGCACATCCTTACTTGTCCTTGAGAAGGTGATGATGAGCTGTCTTCTTGAACCACTGCAGTCCATGTGTTGTAGGTACGCCCATAGTGCTGTTAGGCAGGGTATTCCAGGGTTTTGACCCAGCGACAATAAGGGAACGGCGCTATATTTCCAAGTCAGCGTGGCGAGTGACTTGGAGGGAAATTTCCAGGTGGTGGCGTTCCCTTCAATCTGCTGCCCTTGTCCTTCTAGTTGGCAGTGGTCGTGGATTTGGAAAGGGTTGTCGAATGAGCCTTGGGGAATTTCTGCAACGCATCTTGTAGATGTGACACAGTGCGTCGGTAGTGGAGGTAGTGAATGTTTGTGCATGTGGTGCCAATCAAGCGGGCTACTTTGTCCTGGACGGTGTCAAGCTTCTTGAATGTTGTGGGAGCAGCCCTTATCCAGGCAAGTGGGGAGTATTCGATCTCACTTTTGACTTGTGACTTCTAAATGGTGTACAGACTTCGGGGAGCCAGGAGTTGGATTACTCGCCGCAGAATTCCGAGCTTCTGACCTGCTCTTGTAGCCATTGTATTTATATGGCTAGTCCAGTTCAGTTTCTGGGGCTTTTCTCTTTGTCAAGGTTGGCTGGTCTCTCAGAACTGCCTACAAATATACGCCAACCACTGCTAGTTGTGGGCCAATTATTGATGTCTCCAGCCCAAACTTCTCCTTGCCTGGCTGCGTTAGTGAGACTCTGTCTGTCTGTTTGTCTCTCACTCTCTCTGTGTCTGTCGATGCTTCGGTGTCAATCCATCTAGTTAAGACCTCCTCTATTCCCTTTGACTTTATGGTTGCAGCTGTCTCTCCCCCTCCCCTTCCCTCCCTCCCCATCGCTCTCTCTCTCTATCTATCTCTCTTCTCCCTCACTTCCCATCTTTCCATCTGTCGTGCTTTCACTCATTTTGCTTACCAGCTGGGTTTCTCTTGAATCTTTCTCTCAGCATATTTCTTTCAATGCTTGTCCCTTTATCTCGGTCTTATTCTGTCTGTTTAACATGTAGTTTTTCTTTCTGCCCCTCTCTCTCTATCTCCTGATCCCATCCCCCACCCTCTCTATTCGCTGACATTTGAAGCGGAAAATAATGGACATGGTTCTGATTCTCTGTCAGCATTGCCACAGCTAATGAGCTCCATTACCAGTCGAAGCGGGAGGAGATGAGGGGCACGATTAAGTGAACATGACTGTGCACTGGTGAGAGACCTTTTGAAATATCACCTGAAGTCTTTGCAGCACACCCAAAAACTGACTCGTGCAGAAACTGATTCTTTTATTCATTCCGAAATCTACAGGTCTCTGCTAAAACTATGGTTTGAAATATCCGAACTTGACCGTAACTTAAAACGATTGAGAAATTACACTTTTCCTTATTCTGAAAATAGTGATTTTAGCTAGAGAATCCCGATAGGATCAGGACGTATTTTCTCCTGTAGTTTCTATGTAAATTCTCGGGTACTCTTCTGACGCGACTTCTGGTTTTGGATCGGACACTGAATGCCCGTTACCCATCTCTGATAATAAACAGAGGACACACGACGAGTTTGACGAAGTAATCACCTCAGGGTGGAGTTGGGAAGTTAAAAAATTATGGGGGAATATTGTAGAGAAGTCCCAATATCACAGACCAGTAGTCAGGGTAATAACCAAAAATAGGCAGAAATTCACCTCCGTGGTGCCAGCCTGAGCTCCAGAATCAGAAACTTTAATCGCCTCGGGGAAATAAAACTGAAACGTCGCCGAGACCACAGCAGATAAGTGGGAATTTCTTCTATTTCCATCTCGCGGAACAGCCACTTCCTGTAGCTGGGGATCCTGATCGTTATCAAGTGATGAGAGAGCGCCCTCTGCTGGACAGCACAAGCCTCACCGAGAACATTGGAAACCCGCACAGATGCAGACGGATAAACACACATTTACACATAAGCGCGCTCAGAGAGATAGCCACAGTCGGTCACCACACAAGATGTTGCTGTTGTTTTAATTCGTAAAGTGCACTAGAGGCTCATTCGTGATTTTGGCGTTAACACTGCCGCAGACCCAATTTCAAAGTCATAAGGTACTGGCGGACGAGGCAGCCGTTTGTGCCATCTTAACTTGGATTTGGATTCTGTCATTTAGAGCGACGGCCTGTTCTTCCGGCTTTCACTCTTAGTCCGACCAACAATCAGTTGGTAACAGTACTAAAAAAAACTGGTTTTGTTTTTCCTCTCAACTCAAACTCTTCAAACTGAAGAATTAGCCTCCTGCATCACCTCTGCACTACATCCAAGCTTCCATAACCTCATTCGTACTTGGCAGCGGTAACTAAAAACGGTGTTCATGGAGTAAGGTCTGACTACGCCTTTCCAATTTTCATTCAGGGCTTCCTCTGACTTGTGTCCTTGTTGGCTGGATGTTAAACATCCCATTGGTATTGTTCACTTCCCTACTGAATTCTCTGCCCACATGGGGCATGTGTTCAGTGAGATACACCAAACAAGGCAGGCGAAATTTTTGAAGAGTCACGTAGGGATGTCCAGAAGTTGGAGCGTTCAGTTGCAGATGGACAATAAGAACCAGAATTACCATCAAAGCCCGAGGACACCGAGGATGTATGTTTTTATTGTTAGTTAAACATCATTTGCATCATTTACTCTCTCTTCAAATGAATTAGATAAAAATGCAATATCTACAATATTTCCAACCATGTTCAGCCAAGTGCCTCACGTAGCAGCTAATCCCTCCACAGTAAAGTAAATTTAAAAAATAGGACATTTCACGAATTGATATCGAGTTTGACAGATTCGACAAACTAAATTTACCCGTAAAAACAGTAGGTGACGCGTCTGCCCAATTCTGTTTTTTTCCTGCAAATAGAGGAGAGAAAGGACAATTAGTGAACGTCAGAAGAACAAATGAGGTAATGGTCTAAAGTGCAACCAAACATTTCTGTCTGTTTCATACAAAAAAAAAACCCACAAAATGTAAAGTAGATGAAATGCGAAAGGAACTAAAAAATAAATATTAATCTAAACGAGTAGAGGGCGAGAAATAATTCAGGATTCAGATCCTGAACGTGGGGAACAAGCTGCTGATTGCCCTAAAGAGCTAAATAATCCGAGGTTGTAAACAGGGATGTGGAACGTAGAAGACAAAAAGACAAGGATAAAGCTGCTGAGCTCATGATTGCTGAGAACGCAGTTCAAACATTTGGGCCAGTTTCAGAACTCCTCCTTCGCTTGGTGTTAACCTGAAAATCAGAGTGTATGACTGACTGAGAAAAATAAAGCAAGGCGAGGGATGATAATACAAATACTTGAGCTACTGGCGATCTTTTCACCATGAGAGGGAATGTTAAGAACTGGTCTGACAGACTTATGTCCAATCCAGGAACGTTTTAAAAGGTTAGAAAGAAAAAGCGCTAATCCGGCTTTTCGCTCAGTGGATAACTGGATGCCGTCATTTCAGGTTATTGAGGGTCGATTATTTATGTAGTTTGAGCAGTGCAGTGTTAGAAGATATGATTGTCCGTGAGAAACAGTGATGGAGGCAGAATTTTGAAGTATTATTTAAAGAGAAAATGGATAAATATTTGTCCAGTAAAAGGGAATTTAAGAAGGCAAAACTTGCAGGCCACAGGCCGATAATTAAGAGCAAATGGCTAACTCTTTCAGAGATTCAGCACATGGATGGTGGGCCTAATTGCCCCTCTTTTTGCTGGAAGACGCTATGATTCTAAGATGGCGAAAGGGTCTTTTCAGTTAGAAAGACAACAAAGAACAAATCTTATGAAACGGTGTAACCCGTTGATACACCGGAAGCAGAGAAATTCGTGAGCTGTGACAGTTCAAGTGGTCTCTGGTTTGAGAAACTACCAATCGCTCAGTGGCACCGTGAGTTCCGTCAGATAACATCCCATAACAGCGCAATCGGTGCGAATGTCGCCCATCAGTCTCCCGCGGTACGAGGTGAATGTAAAGTTTTCCCTTCTCCTCCTTCTCCCCATTGAGGATCCTGGGCTCGGCAACCAGCCTCACTCTGCAAATCAGACCCTGATTGATCCGCCTTTTGCCCATCCTCATCGTCACGAACAGAAATTCCCTCAAAGGCCTGTTTCCAGTTGCAACCCCGTTGCAGTTGATATTGTGTCAGTTTCTTTATCTCATCATTTTTTAATAATGTCTTAATAACGTTAAGTTTGTAAGTGACTTTTCTTTTGTTCACAGTGTTCAGTGTGAGGATCAGAGCACCTATCCTGAGCAGGTGTTATCTCGGGAAGGGGAACGGATTGAACTGGATTATCGGCTCTCGTTTGGTACAGCGGTATCATTGCCTGGTACAGACAAACACCGACAGGGGCTGCGAAATTTATCGCCTCTATTTACCAGGGGAATATGTCCAAAGGACGCTACACACTGTCCTTTGACTGAGTGAAGACGTTCAATACCATGTCTATAGTTAACACTGTGGCCCAGGGCGTCAGAATTTGTTACTGTGCGATGGGGACACAGTGAGACAAAGACGGATTCTGCTTTCCAATGCCTTGTTCACTGTCGTGTGTCCGCTGCGCCGTTAAATTTTCTCGAACCCAGGACCTTTAGAAATGCTGGTGATATTCAGGAATGTTACGTTCCCATGTTTAAAATTAAAGTTACAACATCCTATAGCTGGTGTTACAGCTACAGATTATTGAAACATATTAAGTAAATATTTCTATGTGTGGTTGTTCAACTTAGGAAATGAAAAGACAGACAGAAAAATAACTCTTGCCCTCAGACACTTAGATCGATAGAGCTGCGGGAAAAAGTTAGAAAAACAAGGAAATAAATATATAGACAGACAGTTGGATACGTCGATAGATATACAGGGAGACAGGCAGGCGCGCAGACAGTAAAGCAAGCGAATAGATCGAAAGATGATTAGTTACGTGGTTAGATAGATTAAAAATAGATAGATCGATAGATAGATAGATAAATAGATAGATAGATAGATAGATAGATAGATAGATAGATAGATAGATAGATGGATGGATAGAGGGATCGATCGATCGATAGATAGATAGATAGATAAATCAATAGATAGATAGATAGACAGACCGCTTATGTTGCTGAAATCTGCAAGCACTTTATTTATTTCTGCTTGCATATATCATTAATTTAATGTTACTCTTGTTTTGGCAGCTGCTCTTGTCACTCGGAAACATTTCAGATATCGATGTATCGGAGAACTTTCGGGCTAGAACTCGTACTCTGGTACTGGCAATTCTCCAATCAAACTCCCGAGTATCTTGTCTTCACATACAGAGATGAATTGGGAGAAGGTTTACAGTATCTGTGAACCGTGAGGTAGCCTCCACCACTTTCACTGTTAACACGATTCAACTGCCAGACTCTACGTTATGTTACAGTGAAGTGAGATACCGTGAAATGAAGAGCAGTTATGAGCACATATGATCAAGGAGCATATATGAGAACTTACTGGGCATGGGGACTGAGGAGACAACAAGTCACGGGGTTCAGATGTGAGAGACACACAAGCCTTTAGAAATGTAATTTCGATGTGTAAAGTACACCATCTCAGTAATTCGATAGAATAAAATATTATTTCAAATGATTTAGAAGTTACAAGTTAATTAATTTCACAATTTCGCGCATAATCTGCGCTCATCGAACCAAAATATCTTCACATTCATTCGTGGTGAGAGGACTAGGAGTCTTTGATGGTAGAGTGTAGAGGGAGATGCACCCTGCAGCTCATCCCTGTTCTATCCGCCCTGTAATTATTTTTAGGACAGTGCAGAGATAGATCTTATACTGTATTTAACCCATGCAGTAGTGAATCTGGATAAGAGTGTTTGAGCAGCGTAGAATGAGAGTTATTTTGTATCATAACCGTGGAGCACTTGTCCTGTCAGTGTTTGATAGGGTAGTGTGGAGGGAGAATTTCTCGCTGAGTAACTAATGATGTCCCTGAGTGACATGCTTGGCTGGTGAACAGCACGTACACACGCATACACACACGCACACACACACACACACACACACACACACACACACATAGAAATAGCAAATACCCATCTCCCGTAATTGATGGACCTATTCAACTTTGTGTCCACCTTTGATGCTTAATGAATTGGTCAGGCTGATTTTTTTAACCAAATTGCAACCTAATCTTATAATGGTAGAATTATTAAAGAGAATGTAAATGCGCATATATTGTCTTAATTAATTGGGCACATAAGAGAACTGAGACAAATAATCTCACAATTGACGTAAAAGAGCAACGGCAGCGAATAGAAAAGAATAGAGAAGTTATAATAACAGTATAATCAAAGTTATAACATTCATTACGGTCTCAAGTAATAACAGTTCAGCAATTTCATACAGCAATATTCGTGTCGAAATTCAGTGTCATTGTTTTCCGTAGGATGGTGCTCCAGTATTTCACCTTTGGTCAAAGCGTGCCGAAGCATCCGTTTCCTGGTGCCAGGGAGATAACAGGAAACATCTTTGTTCCGTGACACTTCACTTCATACAATGGTACATTCAGGGCAAGAGCTTGTACATAATTTGCAGTTGGGGTGAATCTTTCAACAATCTCCGAGAAGGAAGCGGGATTAGTCCCTTATTGTGAGTGCCGTACGTTGCACTATTTAGAGACAAATGTGGTGCGTGAAAGTCTACTAATTCACGCTGGCGTTGTGCCCAACCAATTCTGTGTGTGTGTGTGTGTGCGTGTGTAAAAGTAATCCATGTACGCATGTATTGTATTATGCAGGTTTGCATCATTCGTATGTAGAGTAGAAGTGTGTAGAAAGCACATAACAAAGGAGGGTTAGACAATGAGCTCTGAGAATCATTGCATTTCATGGTCCAATTGCATCCGGTAGTCCGAAGAAAAGGACCAGCAATTTCTTCATCCAGATTGGTTCCTCAATAATTCATAAACAGATGTTGAGATATGATGATCATTTTGTGACATAATGGAATTTTTGTTATTGGCCACAACTTGAAATTTCCCAGAAACTAGCTGGATTCCGCAATATCTTTATTCCCGATAGGTTCAGATTGGCAAAACGTCCTGACAAATAATTGTACATTCCCTCCTCTCCCTGTGTAAATAATATTTCTGCCCTACAATATGGACTATATTTGAAAACAAGTATGAACTTGTCGCTTTCTGAGATCCTCAGGATGTAATAAGTGGTGGAGAAGTTGGGGTGAATCTTTAAACAATCTCCGAAAAGGAAGCGGGATTAGTCCCTTATCGTGTGCGCCGTACATTGCACTATTTAGAGACAAATGTGGTGTGTGAAAGTCTACTAATTCACGCTGGCGTTGTGCCCTACCAATTCTGTGTGTGTCTGTGTGTGTGTGTGTGTGCGTGTGTGTTTGCGTGTGTAAAAGTAAACCATGTACGCATGTGTTGCATTATGCATGTTTGCATAATTTGTAGGTAGAGTAGAAGTGTGTAGAAAGCACGAAACACATCATTCTGAATGTTTACAAATGCATGTTGCTGGTAATATCGCATTAGACCCTGCATTATTTCATAGATTGCAAGGAAATACCATTGTTTACGTCACACAAGATCCGTTTTTAATTATTATTGTAATTGAGCTTGTCTCTGTTTACGTTATGCAAGTCCCTGCCTCAGTTTTCAGTGAAGTAGGGAATGTGCACTTTTATATTAGCTTAGTTCCTATCTCTGTTATTGACTTATTAGATCTTGTGCCTATTAGCTTAAACCAGATCACCTTTTATGAGATTAGATCTTATTGTGTGATTAGGTGAGGGCACATTTTGGTTTTGTTCATGTTACAATTGACAATTGTTTAGCTCTTATCAGATTAGGCTGTCCCATGTCGCTGTTTATGATACACTGGGCCATGTCATTGTCATTCTGTGTTTCAGACCACCCACACCCATCAACACTCTCTCGCCAAACAAAAAAATATATGACAATGGGACTTTAAGCAGGAGTGGGCCGTTCAGCCCACAGAACCGGATCCACCATTCCATACGTTCATGGCTGATCCGTTTGTAGTCTCTATTCCATATTCCCGTCTGGCCCCTAACTCCCTTGCCTATCAAAAATCTGCCTGGTATTGGCACAACATAACTCACTCTTGAATATATTTAATGACCAGCCTCCACTGCTTTCTAGGAAAGAGAATTCCACAGACAAACAACCCTCTAAGAGAAGAACAAATCTCCTCATCTCCCCCTTAAAAGTAGGTCCCTTAATGCTAAACTCTGTCCCCTAGTTCTGGTCACTCCCACAAGTGGAAACATCCTCCCGGTATCTACCTTGTCAAGACGCAGCACCAGCCTACCCGCATTATCCCTCCCACCTCCACCCCCCCCCGCACCACCTCACCCCCACCCCCCATCTCCAACCCCCCTCAGGCTCCTACATGTTTCAGTAAGTTCACCTTTCATTCTTCCAAATTCCACTGGCTATTGATCGAAATTATTCAAGATTTCTTCATAAGATAAGCCTCTCATCCCAAACAACGATGAACTGATCGATTGTTTTCAGTGATTAGCATGAAATTATGGACCTGCGGCTGCACAAATGTGATTCAGCATTTCTCAAAAAGCACTTTATTCACCGAGAGAGATGATTCGTGTGGCTTGAGGTCGCGAACATCACTGTTTGCAACCATAAAGCAAAATAGCAGATCAGTTGGTCACGGCGTGTATGCCCGGTCTCTGAAAGAGCAACCTGGTTAGTTATAGTTACCTGTTCTTAATCAAATGTCGCCCCAGACTTTACTAAATTAACTTTTGAAACTTGTTATGGAATGTGCGTCCAGCTCCATTTCATGCAGCAGAAGCCAGATCACAATTCAATTCTCAAAAATCCCATTTCTCATCCCATCCCACTTTGTTTTAAGTGTTAAGATGAACGCTAGTGGAACTTGTGTCTGTGAAGTGGGAGGAATTAAACAAGAAAGAAAGACAGACCGTAGAAAGAAAGAAAGAATGAAGAAAGAAAGAAAAAATGAAGAAAAAAGAAAGATAAAAAAAGAAAGAAAGAAAGAAGAAATAAAGGAAGGAAGAAGAAAGAACGAAAGGAAGGAAGAAGAAAGAAAGAAAGAAATAAAGAAAGAAAGGAAGGAAGAAAGAAAGAAAGGAACGAAGAAGAAAGAAAGACAGAAGGAAAGAAGAAAGAAAGAAAGAAAGAAAGAAAGAACGAAAGAAAGAAAGAAAGAAAGAAAGAAAAAGATAAGAAGGAAGAAAGGAAGATAGATAGATAGATGGATAGATAAAGAAAAATGGAAAAAACCGACCTCAGGATTTCCTGAGGTGTTTTCCTGCCAATCAAGTCTTCCCCCAGTGTAATGTGGGAAACACGTCAGCAAATGCGCACAGAGCAAGATTTCACAAATATAACTGGAGAAATAATCAGATCGCTGTTTTCAATGGTGTTAAATGAGGGACAATTATTGTAGGAACCTAGGGAAAGCTCTTCCTACTCCTTTTTGAAATTGCGACCATGGAATGTTCACATTCCACATGAGAGGGCAGATACTCACAGTGGCTTAGTGTCTCAAACAGGAAGGCAGCAACTGCGATAGTTCAGTGTTCATTCAGGGCCAAAGGGACACTGTCAGCACTGGAGTATGAGGCTAACATCTCTCAAGCAAGAGAGCGTCAGCCAAGGACGTTCTGGTTCTGGAGAAAGAGAGAGAGAGAGAGAGAGAGAGAGAGCACGAAGGAGAGAGAGGGAGAGAGAAAGAGAGAGCTGCTACAGAGTGTACCACTATGATGAAAGTGAATTAACGACAGAACGTTTTACCGTGTTTAAAACAAACAGTGACGGTAGTGAAGGGACACATGAGCACCTTCTTCAGCTCCTCCCGGAATCTTTTCTGGGCCACTGCATAGATGAAGACATTGTTGCAGGAACTGAGTAACTGGAGCATGTTTGCTGTCTCCTGGAGGATGTACCGTGGGTCATTGAAATCCAGGCTGGTCAGATAGCCCTCCCCTGTAATCCGAATGTAGAGGAAATGTCCAACAAAGGTGACCCACAGGAGGAGGAAGCTGAGGGAGATGGTGAAAAGCAGGCCAATGGATCGCTTGCGGTTAGCCATCTCCTGGTCTCCGTGACCCTCGGTGCCCCGGAGCCTCCTGCGGGCTCTGCTGGCCACTAAGATGTGCCTTACGGTCAGGGCATTGAGCAGCAGAATGAGGAGGAACGGGAGGAAAGGAGTTAAGATGTGGTCCAGCCAATCGTAGACCTGCCAGGCGGGCAAAGTGTAATAGGTAGGCTTAACCGCACAGAACCAGGGCACCCCATCCTGGATGTACAAAGGCTGGTAGGTGAAATAGTAAGGGATGTTCCTCACGCAGCTCAGGGCACTGACCAGCCCTATAACCAGCAACGCAGTTTTCTCAGTGCAGAATCTGGTCTTCAAGCTCTGACAGCAGATGGCCACGTAACGGTCGATGGTGAAAGCGACCGTCAGCCAGACTGAGCCATCCCGGGCGAAGTAGACCAGCACGGCACTGAGTGCGCATGCGGGAGTGGTGGACAGGACACTGTCCTGAAAGTAGATCCGGCCGATCCGATTGAGGATGACGGCAGTGATGATGACCAGGAAATCGCTCACTGCTATCGCCACCAGGTAGTAGGTGATGCACCAGGACAGTCCGCACCGCCGTCGGAACAGGATTACGATCCCCAGCAAGTTGGCTGTGAGAGACAAAAAGAGGGGTCAGACGGACTGGAAACGTTGACACTGTTTCTCGCTCCACAGATGCTGCTATACCTGCTGAGGTTTTCCAGCGTTTTCTGTTTTAATTTCAGATTTCCACCATTCGCCGTGTTTTGCTTTTATCTGAATGAGCGATTAATGTTGACCTTGTCATGGACACCCACATCCCGCTAATGATTAAAAATATAACTATCCAAAATTCACAAGGCTTTTCAGCAGAATACAAAATCCATAACACATTAAAAATCTTGAATCTCCCCTTACCTTTTTTCAAACTTTTCCATTATTAATTTCTAAACCCACATTAACAATGAGGGCGGTCCATTGGGAACTCAGTATACCGCAACTTTTACATTATTCTAGAGATCGCATTGTATATTTGTATTATTATTGAAAGTATTTTATATTATAATTTATCTAATATAATGATAGCACTGTAATTATTCATTTTCTGATACATTGATACGATCAGAGAATGCAGGTCAGTACATTCAGATACTCGATGATCCCGCTCAACACTGAAAACGCTGGATTGCATTTGACTGGATTAGAATAAAATGCATTGTTCAACAATATAACAGGTTAATGTCCAGGCAAAGCCAAACACTGTAATTCATATCTCAGCATTCTAATAAAAGGCATTTCTCTAAATGGGCAGCATAATAAATTGAATAATATTTTGTAATGCCCCATAATGTAGCGCAAATAGAGCAGCATAACACAGTATAATATCATCCAGAGCACCTATATACGTTGGAGCTCGTTTTCAGACCCCAACATTCAGACCCTGAAAGTGAAAAGACTAAACTTCTGGAGATTTACATCAACACAAGCATTTATTAGGGATCGATCACTTACCAGGGGCACCAATAAGAGCGAGAATTGGATAGAAAATAGCGAAGAAGAGGCCTTTCGCTGGGCCGTGCATCCTCTCTCAGAAACTCAAGTAATTACCGAAGCTGTGCACCATAGCGCTCCTCATTTATTCCAAATGTGAGTCTCCAAAGAGACAATTAAGTAACAATCTGCACCTCAGTGAACAAACAGATTGATACACGGTTTCTCACTCCCATTTGTTCCTTTGGGCGAACTGTTGGCTGAAAATTCTGTGGTTCTCCCTCCCCACAAGCTGTGCATTTGGGCCTTCATTAGGAAGAGCTGACGATGGCAGATACCGAACTGGTTACCTGATCTTGAATCAAAGACCGTCCCTTCCAATCACTGCCACGTGCCCCATTATTTCGTGCTTTTTGGTGTCAGATTAGTCCGTGTATTTTTCCTTTACGTTTTTTTAAATGCTTTAATGTTCCCTAAATATTTTAAGAGATATACAGCTGACCTGTTTGAAATCGCTGTTAATGCCTAACACCTCTTCTACCACTCTCATGCACAGTGATCACAAAATAGGATTTCAAAGAAATAAGAACTGATTACATAAGAACATAATAAATAATTAATATATAAATGTGTTAGAAACACTTCAGAGAAGGTTCCCTCGACTCACTGATGCGATGAGAGGCTTATCTTATTAAGGAAGGTTGGGCAGGTTTGGCCTATACCCAGTGGAGCTCAGAAGAATGAGAGATGATCTTACTGAAACTTCTAGGATTCTGGAGGAATTTGAAAGGGTTGGTACCAGAAGATTGTTTCCACTTGCGGGAGAGACTAGGACCGGGGCATACGCTTCGGAATAAGAGGTCAACCATTTAAGATGCAGATGAGGGTCGTTTTTGTCTCAAGGGTAGTTAGGACGTGAAACTCTTTCCCCTAAAAATCAGTGGAGGATTTGTCATTGAATTTATCCAAGGCAGAGAAGATAAACAAGGGAGGCAAGGGTTATGGGTGGGTGGGTGGGTTGCGCGGGGGGTGAGGGGGGTGGTGGTGGTGGGAGGGGGTTTGGGGGTGGCGTCTGTGGCGGCAGACAGCAAAGTGGAGTTGAGACAAAACTAAGGCAGCCATGATCTTATTGAATGGTAGAGTAGGGCTGAATGACCTACTCTGTCCCATGTTCTTATGTTCACTGAACTGTTCTAGCAGACGATTTCTCACCTGCTACTACATAAGATATGCCTCTATTTATACTACATTAACCTTATTTTTGTTATTACTCACTACACTATTTATGCTTATGTGTATATCACACTAGACAGTCTCTCAATCGAACTACACTGTACTGCATCTCAGTTGGTGCTGCATTAGTCACTTTTTCAGTTATTTGTAATAGACTACGTCTCTTTTCATGTTACAATGGACAAAGTGACCCTTCATATTACAATAGCCGGTGCCTCTGTTTACAGGACATGAGGCCCTAGCTTATTTCTTATGGTGGTAGACATATTTCTCCTTGCATTACGTTAGCCCTGTCTCAATTATTGATATACTAGGCCCTGTAACGGTTTATTTTGCACTAGGCTATTTCTATGTTACACTGCATTAGGACATGATTTAAATTACATTAGACGAGGCCATGTATATGCTGACGTTGCTCCAGGTCAGCACTCAGACTATACTAAAATCGTCTATATCTTAGTGCACATATAGACAAGGCCCTGTCTTTGTTTATATTATTTTGGGACACATCTGAATTAATTTCGCAATTCCCGTGACTCTGGTTAGATTTCAATAGTTCCTATCGTTGATCTGACCACTCTAAATGAAACCCCTGTTTACGTTACGCTCGACGCCATCTCTCGTCATTTTACTCCAGGCTTTGCCTCAGTGATTACTGAAATAGCCCTGCCTCTATTTATATTACACCAGGCCATGCCTTTGTTAATGCTGTTTAGATTAATTCCCTATTTATACTGCATACGTTTATAACTGTACGACACATTTATACGTTTATTTAAAACGTGTTTTACACATTATTATTTTCAACGCAACATTCTTTAGTTACATTTAAAAACTTATCACCAATTGGCTGGACGTGTAGAAAAAGTGAATTTATCGACTGCAGGCCCAATCAGCGGCCATGCTTGTGTGACGTGCTTCCGTTCTTACTTTCCGTTTCTTCCTTTAATGACCTTTCGGTGACTGCCCACAATGTTGAGCATGCGAACTCCGCTGTCAGTTTTGTGAGGCCTTTGACCTCCGCCTTGTCACGGGGTTTCTTCAGTCGAGTGTTGCTGTTGCTGGGTAAGAGATTGCAGAACAGAAGTTACTGACTGTGAACTTTAAAGCAACCGACAAGCACAGGGCTCCCCCAATGTCGATTGCCCTTCCGAATATCGTTTCATTCTGTGTCCCTGCAAACGGAAGTTTTCAATATTTCCAACCTGGAAATAAGCAAGCTTGAACTTAAACACCATTATACATATACCCTACCGCAGAGGTGGTGCGGGAAGCATTTTACTAAATGCCAGGGAGAATTGGTTCTTGTTATTTATTCAGTTGTGCGTTGCGCGAGGGCAGGCCCTTGGCAGATTTTCTGTGGCTTCTTTGTCTTGAGTTGTTTTCTTGGTAGCATGGTTTGTGGTGGTTTGCCACTGCCTTCCAGTCGCAGGAGCAGACAGGTTCCAGGCATATCTCAGCCAGGACACGAATGGAACCCGTGCTGTTGGCAATCCAGCTAACTGAGCTAATCAGCTCCTAATTAGTTTATGTGCATGGTGTGCAGATCTGCCAGGATATTGGTAATGTCACTGGGCTCCCTCATATTGCAACCTGGCCCCCAATTGCTGAGGCAGCGAAGATGCCGGGTCTGAGGCGCCGACCTTCAGGTCAGAAGAATAACTGAGGTCCCGTCAGCCTGTTGAGAGCGATGTTAATCAATCTCCGGAATATTGGAACAGGAGCAGGACCGGGGAATTCCCTCGGTGTCCTGGGCCCACGTTCCACCGTAAAAAAAAACACCGAATACAAACACATGCACCTACCTCCCAGTTTATTACTGTAGCGAAAGGAAGGCGGCAGCAGAACTGGCAGAAAGAAAAGCTCCCCTCCCCCACCTCTGAACACCAGAATATTGTGGGAGGAGCTTTCACATCCGGACCACAATCCAAATGAAGAGTCAGAAAATTGCAGCCTCCTTTTATAAATCTGTCTCTTATTCACACAACACTTAGACAGCGACCCGGGAACCGTGCGGCCCATCAATGATCTCAGCGGAACGGCCCTGTGCAAATTAACTCGATCCCCCTGAAGTATTTCAGTCCAGCTCTGAGGTCCGGTCACCCAGTGCGGTCCAGGGCTGCAGTCTCCAGCTCGCCGTCATATAAACCCTCCGCTCCAGGCAGCAGAACGATGGGAATCCTCTTTGTTTTCACCCTGTGTGTCTTTTTACCCCGCGAGTACCGATCAAACAAACCGACATTGTGTGGATTTAATATAAAGCTGCCCGAGTCCATCCTAATTACAGACACTGTCTGGGGTTTAACCCTGTTCTCTGGTTCGTTCCATTAAACTCTCTCTGTTTAATTTCCAGGCTTCTTCAGTCAATCAGTGACACAAACCCCGGCAGCGGTGACCTGGAAGGAGTGTCAGTCTCTCACCATCACCTGTGTTTTCAATTCGCGGCATTACTTGCAAAGGGGACATTTCTTCAGACAAACCCAGACCGGGGCATAGCGAGAGCGGTTCTCCAGCGGGGTTAGATTTGTTGTGTCGGTGAATAAAGCAAGATTCGGGATGTGAGAGTTGAAGACACCGCCAACTATTACTGCAAAGCTGAGTACAGATACGGATGGGGCAGTTCACAATGGGAGAGACCTAAGCAAATACCTCTCTACGATCACAATGTAAATTCTCCGGGCGCAGATAGTGAATTGCCGGGTTGATGTTTTTATCGCTGGAACCTGGCTACATTTCATTGTAATTTCCACCATTCAGTTCTCTTTCTTTGATATTTTCCTCGGTTTATATGAAGCGAACATCTCGTTCCTGGGATCATTTACTCAGAGCTCAGGGCCTCACAAACAATAGTTTGAACCGACAGATGCTTCGAAACATTGAATATTGTTTAGTTATTTAAATCGGCTGAATAATTGGAAGTTTCTACTGTCGGATGCTGAGTTCCCAGCAGGTTGAGGTGGTTGTTGTACCAGGGAGACTGAGAGCGGTGTCACTGTGGTGAGTTATAAAGATATGGATGGACCCGGGACGGTGGTGACTGTCACAGCCGGTAAGTGACTCCAAACCCCGCTGGGTTACTGACTGTCCCGGGTAATGTTCCCCGTCAGTTTATTATTGATATCAGTGGAGATTTGGTGGGATGTGGGAGTTTACAGAATTTAGGCCATTATTGGCTTAACAGACACATCGGGGACACTAACAACTTCACGGACTCTCACACTCTGTATCGCTTTTAATGAGCGTAGATTGTCGCCAATTTGGACTTCACCCCCGGTGTTAACGGTGACTGAAGGAGCTCTGTCTGTCCCTTAGAGCCCGGGAGCGGGGTCACAGAGCTCTCTCCTGGGCAGAATATTGCAGTCCGAGCCGCGCAATGTGAATGAAGCACCAGGTGAATAAACTCAACACAATTGCGGCCAGATCGGAAACCTGCAGCGGCCAGTTCAATACCTGACCCGGGAGAAAAGCAGGAGCATTATGCATCGGATTTCGATATATGAGATCCTGATATGGGCCCTGATGGAATATTATTATTGGACAATCAGTGACTGAAATTAGTGACATTGTCCCCGCCATTTCTTTCAAGTTATTTCATATAACCAATCACTTTCCTCCTTTTCCGTCCTCAGACATAAATGTGGAAATTTGGAAATGCAGGCATTTCTCTACTTTGAGTGCTGATATTTGAGAGACGGGATCGCTGTAATTTATCTGTATCTCTGATTACTGTGAATTAAAACAGCACAGTGCAGTGAGAGACGGAGGATATGCATTAATCTCATAAAGGAGAACAGGAACATAAGGGAACAATTATAAACTGGGGGAATGTTCATTTAGAACCAGCAAGAAATAATTAATCGAAAGGAAGAGAAGGATTGGATGATTTCTGGGCGCCTTTCAAAGTCCAATCCGACCTCAGGGTGTCGATTGAGTTTTACGGAAGGAAGGGCTGAAGTGGACTCCAGTCCGGAATGCTGTATAAAGCTTTGGTTTCCTTGCAGAAGAGAGATCAATCTGCATTGGAGGAGTGCAACAAAGGTTCATCAGACTGATTCCTGAGATGAAGGGATTGTCCAACAGGACGAGATTGGGTCGTCTCGGTCTATATTTCCTCGAGTTTAGAAGAATGAGAGGTGATCTCATGAAAACATGTAATATTCTAAAGGGCTTTGACAGGGCAGATTCTGGGTCGGTGTCTCCCCAGACTGAGGAGTATAGAACTCGGGGTCACAGCTTCAAAATAAAGAGTCATCCATTAGAACTGAGGAAGAAAAATATCTTCAGTAGAACCATTGTTGTGAATCTGTGGCATTCATTTTGTGGGTATTCGGTATCTGTGTATGTGCAAGACAATATTCGATAGGTTTTCGGGCACTAAAAGGATCAGCGATATGGCAAGAATGCGGGAAGGTGTCGTTGAGGTTGTAAGTCAGCCAGGATTTTACTGAATGGCTGAGCAGCTTTGAAAGGCGATGCGGCAGCTCCTGTTTCTATCGATTGAATTCTCTGCTTTTATGTCTTACACCCCTGAGGAAAGAAATCAGCAACAATCCACATCTCTCTGGGAAGATTGAACAGGTTGGGTCTCTTTTTTCTGGAAAACAGAACCACGAGGAGAATCTATAGAAATATTTTCAAGAATGAACGGTTTCAGTGTGGAAAATTGTTCATTTGTGGCTGAGACCAAAGCAATAGCCGTCAACATATGACAGTTATTAACAGAACAAATAAAACATTTAAGACAAATGAATTTAAACAAAGGCTGTCAGAATGTGGAACTTGCTGCCACAGGGAGAGGTTGGAGATAGTATTGATATATTTTTGGAACAACTGAAAATACAGGAGGGAGAACGGAACAGACTGACACAGGGAGCTGGATGGAAATGGTCAGTTATTCCGGTTGGGTCAGGTTGGAATTGAGTATGTACGCAGGTCGGATGGCCCATTTCTCTTCCGCATTCTTCTTCCTACATAATGGAAAACGAAGAGAAAGCTCCACCCAGTGAACCCGGGAGAGAATCAACCAATGGGCGGAAGGAATTGAAATTGTCAGAGAGCCGAAAGAGGCAGTTCACAGTGAGTAACACCAAAACCAAAAACAGAAACTGAACAGACTGAACCTAACCAACAACTGAGAGACTTTGGGACAAGTTCCCACAATTGCAAAAAGCGCAAACAGCAGAAAAAAATGTGAACTAAAGGGAATGTGAAATTAAAGAAATAAAATGAAATTAATTGTAAACATTTGAAATTAAGCTGAACTGGAGAAAATAGGACCTGTTGATAGAACATAGAGAAATAGAGCAAAAGGCAGAGAGAAATTACCGTTTGAAAGTTACGATGGAATCTGTTCCCAACACCAATTCATATAGTGAAGTCCTGATCGGAAGTGTTCGCCATGTAAAATAAATTATCACCTCATTCCCCACTTGATCATAGTTCAATAACAGTGAACACGGTTCAAACAAGCTTCCAGCAAATAAAATTACTGCAAAAAGCAGAGCTATTCACGCGATTGAATTCAACTGGACAAATAGTGGTTAAACAAAACGATAATTTTCATTTTTTTTAATCTTCCCGATTCCAGTTCTATAATTTCCCGGAATTCGCCTGTACAAATCTCTGCTGCCGGTGACACATTTACTTTAAGCTGTGAATATTCAGGGTTCTGTCAGTACACAGTACACTGGTACCGTCAGTCCCCCGGACAGGCTCCGGAATAGCTGCTTCAGAGACACACTTCAGGAGAGGAGAATAAAAACAAGTTGCTGAGGGGAGAATTTCTGCTTCTATCGACCCTGCCGAGAAAGTCGGGCGGTTAAAGATCTTCGAACTACAACTGAACGACTCCACAGTGTATTACTGTGCAACTGAGTCGGCGCACAGCACAGTGATACAGAGCACGGAGAAAGCTGTACAAAAACCTGAACATGGTTTGATTACAGACAGACAGTGATAGAGAGCAGGGAGAGAGCTGTACAAAAACCTGAACATGGTGGGATTACAGAAACACAGTGATACAGAGCACGGAGAGAGCTGCACATAAACCTGAACATGGTGGGATTACAGACACACAGTGATACAGAGCACGGAGAGAGCTCTACAAAAACCATGAACATGGTGGGATTACAGACACACAGTGATACTGAGCAAGGAAGGAGCTGAACAAAAACCTGAACATGGAGGGATTACAGACACACAGTGATATAGAGCACGGAGCCAGTTCAAATTCTTGACAATTTCCGGGATTAAGGGGTTTGCGGGGGGGGGGGGGGGAGGGGGTGGAGGGAGGTGGCGGGGGGTGGGGGTGGGGGTGGCGGGGTGGAGGGAATCACCTAATCTCCACGAATGTATTGGCAATTGATCTTATAATTTTGTCGCACAGAATAAAGCCGTCAAACCCATCAAGTTCGCACATTCCTCCTGGCTCCTCGGAGCCTTTAATTTTGTTTATACTTCGAACCGGCTACAATATTCCTGCTAAAATAATTCATTCAATTATCCATTCTTCACAAAGGCGATGTGCAGTAATAGGGCATAAATGGTTGAATTGCCTGGCAGCCTGAGAAAGTGATGCTAAAACCTCCGAGACCATCGGCTTCATAACAGCGGCATAGAGTCCAAAAGAAAGGAAATGTTACTGATCCTTTAGAAAGCACTGGTTTCACCTCAGCTGGAGCATTGTGTCCACTTCCGGCCATCGCACTTCAGGAAGGGTGTGAATGGTTTAGAAAGGGCGCAGAGAAGTTTACCAGAATCGTCCCAGGGATGCAGAACTTCAATTAATTGAATTGATCGGGAAAACTGTGCTTGTTCTCCATGGAGAATGGAAGGCTTAGGGTAGATCTGATAGAGGTGTTCAAAATTATGTCGGTCTGGGCCGAGTAGATCAAAATAAACTGTTTCCATTGGTGGAAGGGTAGGGAGGAAGAACAGGAGATTGGGTTTCGGATCATTTCCTTGGTGATTGGGCCGTGTAATGCTGCAGCTCCAGCAACTCAATGCGACTGGGAACGCCCCCTCTCTGCCACACAGGGAGTGCGAGCGGCACTCTGCGAGAATTGTCCGCACATTCGCGGCTGTGCAAACCCATCGGTTTTCTCCATTCAGACCGAATGTTTAGTTTGAAGTCATCGTTCGTATAAATCGAGTTTTGTAATCCAGAACCAAGTCAGGTATGCACAGCCTGCTTGTCTCACACACACACACACACACAGGGCCGACTCTGCGTCACACAAACATGGCCGCCGGTTTCAAACGGCTCAAGGTAAAGTCTTGTCAGCACGAAAACAGCACGGTGATTGGCTCTTTCTCCCATTGATTCGGGGTCAGGGGGTCACGGAGTGTCTTCAGACTCCGCCCAGCTTTAAAACACCCAGCTGGAAAATCGCGTAACTCTTGACCCGGATCTTGAAAGAGGGGCCCAACTGCAGTTGATAAAGGGGCCCTGCATATTTCGCTAAGTTTTAGTATTTAGGAGGAATGAATAGTGGTTGAAATATGGATCGGAAGAAAGTTACACTTTTTAATGCATTGATTCAGTAAGGTGGCTAAATATCAATTATTTATTTTCAATAACTAAAAACAATTTCGTACAGTCAACACGTAAAATAGAGGAGTACATGCCACCAATTCAATGCAATGTTGTTGTAATAAACACAATCTGGATCGTTTTTATCTCTGTATCCTCATAAAGCAAAGCAAATGGACTTGGGAAAACAATTATAAATAGGGCCTGGTGAATGCTGACAGAGACAGAGCCCTGTGTAATAACCAAGGAAGAAGTGGCTAATAATGGGGATCCATTAAAACATTCACAGAGAAAGAGCATAGCATCATAATCAAGGGGCCTAAGACTGGTACAAAAATATCCTAATATTTCCTTACATGACTCAATCCCACTTTTGTTTTGTTGTCCCCGTGGGAGGCGCTTTGTAACATTTAAAATGTTTTAAAATGTTATAATACATGTTAAATGTGTGTGAATGCACGTTGTTGTTGTTGTGAGATTACGCTTTGAGTTGTGTGGATATTCGTTGGCTAATGCTGGCATAACTTGCATTCTGTGGGTATAACGTGCGTAGTGTGGGGATCCTATATGTTGTGCGTGAGTCCAACTGCTATTATTTCAATACATTCAGCAGTATTTGACTCTGACTGTCATTCTGATTCTTAGCTGGTCTCATGTCACTGAGCTATGCTGTCTTCGGCCTAATGGCTAACAATGTTTCTTTCAATGTCTCCCATAAATGAACATTCCACATGACTAAGCCTACTTTAGACCTGCCCAAGTATTAACAAGTTACATTGAAAACTACACTGGGCTGCATATGACACCAAGACTCGATAATCATCTCCCTAGTGTCTTGCAACATTCTACCACGTCCAAAA
This sequence comes from Carcharodon carcharias, assembly GCF_017639515.1. NCBI lineage: Eukaryota > Metazoa > Chordata > Chondrichthyes > Lamniformes > Lamnidae > Carcharodon > Carcharodon carcharias. The sequence goes on along the minus strand of NC_054493.1, from coordinate 8,777,726 downwards.
AAGAGCATGGAAAATAAATAATGAATCTATTTGTTCAGGTAACTGTAAATAATTATGGAAGCTAATTGTTTCCCTGGAGAATTCCAACAGTATAAGCGAGGATCTGTTTGAGCTTATCACAGAGAATCTCTGTGATCAACTATCACCGGTAGAGACCATCTCGTCTCAAAGAAAATGCACGGCCGAATATCTGGTGTAGTTTATGCCATTTTCTATCCAATTCTTGCTGCTATTGGAGTTCCGGGTAAGTCTTTGGGCAAATCATTGATTGGACAAATCACTGTTTTATGAAGCTGGTTCTGTCACTGCCAATTAACAATGTGACATAGTCATCTCCAGGTATTTCTTTAAACTCATTTTCTCAGGGGTACACTAACTTTCCATCGCTTTAATATTACTTTGTTTCAAACTCAAGCATTAATAATGAAGTCTCTGAAACACCCAAAACTTTGCGTCTATGCCTTTACACCATCCTATGCCGAGGCTGTGTAGGTTGCTAGATTGATTTCTAAAAGGTAATATTCTGGTAACCTTTTCAAAACCTATAGTTCACGGCTATTCTTCTATACAAGTGAAGAGCTTGAGAATACATTTCCAACGATGCCAACTTTGGGTAGATTTTGAATTTGTGATAGTCTAAAAATGGCGATTGCCGGTGTAATATCTGCCTTGAATAATGGATCCGTTGTTTTCAGGTGAATTACAATTCTGGAGGAATGTGGAATGAGCTGCAGGTTCATTATCAGCCATTTCACACTTCCGCTTGAAGATAAGCTTCACCTGCTTGAAATGATTGAAGGGTGAAATTGGTCTTGAACTTTTTAGCAATCTTGCTGCCAGCTTTACACTCGATCCAGTTCTCTGTCCCATTGACATCAGGGCAGTAGAAATCGGAGCGAGTGTGTAACAGGCAGCTCATTCGATCCAGCCCAAAAACGGTTCCTGCCCCATGGGAGTCAAAGGATATAGGGAATGTGGAATTGAGGCCATAATCAGATCAGCCATGATCTTATTCAATGACAAAGCAGGCTAGAGGGGCCGCATGACCTGCCTCTGCTCCTGATTCGTATGTTTCGATGTCCTTGAAACATTCACCCAAGGCTACTGAATTAATAGTTCAGTGGCATAGCCACTATAGTAATCTTCCCTTTGAGTTTGGGCTCCTTTACATTACGCCCATCAATTATTATTTCCCATTCTGCCATTTAATTTGTCTCAGTGTGGGTTTTCTGTTATAGCGAAAGCCCTGAAGTTATGAGCTAAATTCAGTCTGAAAATCAATGCGGAGATCGGATCAGAAGAATCACTGTCGTCAAATGTTTCTAATTACAAACTCAGTCATTATTTTTACCGAGTAATTTAACATAAGTAATTATGTTTCAGTTCTTTGTCACTTTCATGAGGAAACCAGATGAATATTTACTTGCTGGAACGACTCCTACTGAGGTGCAGCAACTTTATTCTAATGGGTGGTTTTGCTATTCTGTGTTCTGAAACATTTTCTCTGGCCAGAGCTGGTTGAGGGAGGAAGGAAATGCTGTTGTTTTGTTTCATACATAACAAAATTCCCGATAGATAACCGAGATCAGACGTTTTGAAGTAAAATCGTTGAGGCCAAGCAAAGAAATTTACAATTTAATATACATCTCTCATGGGTTGTATTCAGGTTATATTCTGCGAATGCAAGCTCAGGGTTGCGTCACTGGATTAATAACCCAGAGGCCTGAACCAATGACCCGGAGACATGAGTTCCAATTCTACTACTTACTTTAAATGGAGATAATAAATACATTTGGAATAAAGTTGTTGTATCAGGAATAGTGATCAGTAAACTACCAGATCATCGCAATAAACTCTACCAAGTTCACGAAAGTCCTTCAGGAAAAGAAATCTACTCCGGCCCAGATCGACAGGAATGTGGTTGAACATTAACCGCCTTCTTAAAAGACCCAGAAAACCACTCAATCGGTAAGTGGCGGCTCGCCACCACCCTCTGAAAGACAATTAGTGATGGACAAATGCTGGTGCTCCAATGTCGCCTAAACCCTTTGAATGAATAAATATAAAGGACCTGGACATAGGAGGGACTGGAGTGCTCACCAGAGTTCCGGGAACTGGAAGATAAATTTAATCCGCTGTTAATTTGAGAGTCAGGCATTGTGCTGAGCCGTGCACCACTGGAACAAACATACAGCTGAACACATGAGCAGCTACCTGCGGTTAAATGAACAATGGGCAGATTCAGTGTCTGTCATTATGTGCAGCTCTAAATGATCATGATAAGGTTTTAGTGATAGGCAGTGTTTACATATGTGCCAATAAGCTGCAAAATTTGCATTCCGCTCAGTGCAAGGTGAAACGTGATGAATGGGAAATTCACATAGAACCAAACGTTCCCAATGTTGGCAAGGTATAAAATCGGGAAGCTGCATCGGGATATTCGTTTGATACCCTGGGGATCTCCAGCCCAAAAGCGGTTTCTGCCCCATGGGATTGAAAGGATATCGGGGGCAGGGGGGAATGTGGAGTTGAGGAAATAATCAGATCAGCCATGACCTTATTGAATGGTGAAGCAGGCGAGAGGGGCCGAATGGCCTGCTTCTTGCTCCTGATTTGTGTATTTGTATGCCCCGAAACATTCGCCCAAGGTTTCTGAATTAATAGTTTTGTTGAATAGCCACCATAGTAACCTTCTATTCATTGCAGTTACAGGCAACCAATTGGCACACTCCATAATTCAGTCAGTCAAACGCCAGAATTCACCGAGTGAAGGCAAATGTCAGGGATAAAATTACTCTTTCCTGTAGCCCAGAGTTAGCGAGTTTCCCAGCAAACTTCAAACCTTGCTGGATTTTTACTTCATTCAATGTGCATTGACCCAAAGAACAATTTCAATGCCAATATTTAGTTTGACTTCCTAGAGGCATTGAATTGCCTTTTGGGGGTGAAGAGTGGGGGAAGAACTCCGGACATGATGCTGGTTCTATCTAGGTGTGCAGTCTAACGGCTTTTAATTATCTTAAGTAACGATTGCTCTGGGCCTCGAATTGTAGCCCCGCATCTTCATTGGTGTCACAGGGCCTGAAAATTATCGCTCCCATTTTGATGCCCTCTAAAGACAAGTGGTATACATGAAAATCGCCCCATTTTTATTAGATTAATGCAAATTATATCAGCTTGAACACCAGCAATAAACCAATTTGTTGATTTAATTAATGTCTTTAGAACGTTAAATTATGTCATGCATCCACACTTAGAGGTAGCATAGTCACCAGGATATGAGATCTCTGATCCAATCCAGGGGACTGCTCAGCACTGAGCACCAAACAATTACTGAAAGTTATTTGATTTAAATGTCTAGATGGGCGATGTGAGATGACCTGCTTGGATCATTGTAATGCCATATATATGTGGCCATGTGCTCTTGAAGTTGGAGATTTACATATGGCTCCATTCTCGCTGTGGTGTTATTGACTTTTTTAGGGAAGATCAGACAGGTTATTGCACAAGAACACCAGAGATAGAAGCAGCAGAAGACCATCTGGCACGTCGAGCCAGCTTCTCCGTTAAATGCAATCATGGCTGATCCTGGGCTTCAATCCACTTTCCGCCCGGTCCACATATCATTTGATTCCCTGAGACGCCAAAAATCCGTCTATCCAAAGCTGAAACATTCTCAACAATGAAATATCCACAGACATCTGAGTGTAGCATTCCAAAAATGCACAAACCTTTGGATGAAGAAATTTCTGCTGATCTCCGTCCTAAGTGATCGCTCTCTTATCCCGAGGGTGTTCCCTGGTGGTTTAGTTTTTGCAGCCAGCAGGAAAAACCTCCCCATAACTATCACGTCAACCTCCTTGAGAGTAGTGTTTGCTTCAATGAGATTACCTCTTATTCTTCTAAATCCCTGACAATATAAGCCTAAGTTATTTAGCATTTCAGTGTGGGGTAATAAACATCACACCTCAACAGAATGGGAAATGTGGAAACGTTGACATGTTCTCTCCAAACTAGCAGCATATCAGACACAAACCATTTAGTACTTCTCCAACTGCATTCACCTGACACATCCTGCTTCCTAAACATCCTTCCGTGGAATCCTAATGAGCCAACTTAAATGATGTCACAGTGTACCTTTCAACAGCAGAAAGATGATTAATATGTCTACTGTATTTAGAGGAAATGCCCTTTAAATGATGCAATATCGAAAAGTTGAGTGCCAAATATTACAAGTAACCTCGAGGCCTTCAGCTGCTATGTCCTATGCTCTCTGAAATTCACTCCCCAAAACATACCGCCTCTCTGCCCCATCAACCTATCTCATTCTCATTCTTTTTCACCTTTTGACATCGTATCTCCTTATGTGGTTGGATGTCAAATTTTGGGGTATCACTCTCCTGTGACGCGTTTGGGCCACTTTCTTACGTTAAAGGAGCTAAATAAATGCAGCCTATCCTTGTTGTTTATGTTGAAACAGAGGTGACATTGAAAAGCTACTAATCATTGATTTGGTTGTCTTCGAAAAAAGAGGACGATGTATCAAAAGCCTGTAAAGTTCACATCCCTGCTTGAACTTTACAATGTTAATTTTGTTGTTTCTCTCAGTTAACGTGGTGGCGATTCTGGTCCTATCCTGAGGAAGGTGTGGTCTCTCCAAAGGCATCACTCGGTACCTGGTGTCCATGGCAGTGACGGATCTCCTAGTCGTTGTCAGCGCTGTGATATTCAATCAGATCATTGGCATTTATTTTCCCGTTAGTTTTGTGTCCATGACTCCAGCCTGTACTCTCAGTACGGTCCTAATTTACGCAGCCATGGAGAGTTCTGTCTGGTTAATCATCGCTTTCACCTTTGATCGATACATTGCCATTTGTTTCCAAAAGTAAATTATTGCACTGAGAGAGTGGTGGCTGTGGTTAGAGGGACGGTCTGTCTGTTCAGCTGTTTAAAAAGTGCAGCTTGGTACTTTATGTATGAACCACTCTATATGATGAACAATGTGCCGTGGGTTTGTAATATAAAATCAAGTTTCACTCGCATGGACAGCCTATGATTGGTTTGCACATATTTAAAATCCGGGTCTGCCATTCCTCCTGATTATGTTGTTGAATGCTCTGACCAACGGGCACATCCTCGTGGCCAGTCGAGCCCACAGGAGACTATGGGCTCACAGCAGCAGAAAGAAGCTGAGTGATTCAGGGATGGAGAACTGGAGAAAGTCAATCATTTTACTCTTTACCATCTCGGGAAGCTTCAACCTGTTGTGGATGACGTACGTTGTAAATTTCCTATATGTGAAGATTATAAACGAACCGTATTTCGCACGTTCCAATTTCAATGACCCCAAATTCATTCCCCAAGAAAGTGGAAACATGCTTCAGCTCCTAAGCTGCTGCACCAACACGTGTGTCTATTTAATGACCCAGAGAAAATTCAGAGAGGAGCTGAAGAATGCAGCAAAATATCTTAGGAATCTAATTGTGAAGTTAGTAAAGTCGGAAAGTCACAGGTCTTAGTTTCGATTACTAGCCAAAATGTATATTTTTATCTCTTCATTTTTCGCCCTGACATGTGGGGTGAAAATGGTCTGGGAAAGCAATGTATAACGCGCTCTAAACAACCTGCCACCGGTTTGTACCCTGTTTCACTGATGCGTGAAGTGAGGAAAATCGTAGCAGATGTAAAATCGACAACCAGTTCAAATTGCTAGGTTTGTGTAACCACTCCCTCCAATCCTGTCCCGCCCACCTTTAGAGATTTCTCCTTAGGGACATAAGAAATAGGAGTAGGGAGGGTCATGCAATTACCGAACTTCTATATCAAAGTCAGGATTCTGCTCCGTCCTTTTATCCACTGATTCCATTAGTGCCCCAAAATCTATCATTCTCAACCCTGAATATGCTCAGTAACTGAATGCCCACAAACCGCTAGCATAGAGAATTCCAAAAATTGGCAACTCTTTGAATGCATAACTTTCTCATCACCCAAGTTCCGCATTTCTTACCGTGAAAATATGACCCTTGGTTTCACACTATCTGGATGGAGAAACAGCTTCTCGATGTCTGCTTGTCAATTTCCCAAACAAATTGAAAAATTTCAATGAGATTGCTTATCATGCTTCGAAACTCTGAGACTAGAGGCCCATTCCACTGAATCTTCACCTTGCCTCCCTGGTACAGGGCAGTTCTGTCCCAGTTCCTTCCTGCGGATACTGAAGGATAGTGTAAAGTGACCTGGTAGATTTGCAGGTCGGTAAAGTTCACAAATGAACTCCTAAAAGTGCAGTACATTACTTGGCGATTTATATTTACATGGGTCATTCAAGTATTTCAAAAGAATGTGCTAACAGTTGTGAGGAATCATTTACACACCAATGTTAAGCCTTCAAGAAGGAAATTCTCCATTGGCACTCTGCCTTCCTGACTATTCCAAGCTCTTGCCGTGCTTCCCAAAACGCCTGATTAAGCGTTGACACTGTCTCACCGACACTGACGACCATAGGGTATCTTGAAATCTTGCCAACAGACGCAATAAGATGCACAATTTATTTCATGTCACCTCTTTTATGCCAATTAAGGGGTTTTAGATACTGGGAATTTCTGCTCACAGAATTGAACAAACATGATTTGTAAACATTGATCACTCCTCAAATATAACCCTAACATTGCTGAAACCTGGCCCTGGAAAGGAGGATAGTTTGTTTCATTAAGACGTCTTCACCACCACTTCAAGCCCCTTTGAGCCCTCAGGAGCAGCAGAATTGCATTCCAGCACAATCTGCAACCCCATGTCCTGGCCTATCCCTCAATCTATCATTACCATATATCCGCTCTATCCCATTAGCTCTGTGTGTTTATTTTTGTCAATCCGCCATAAAATTTCCTTTTAAAATTAGAGGAATGGTGGAGTTCGAAATCATAATCTGGAATCATTCTGATAATTCTTCCCTGCACTATCTCCAGGAACTACACATTCTTCCTAAAGTGTGATGAACTGAACTGGGCGCAATGCTCTAGTTGTGGCCCAAGCAAATCTATTTAAAGGTTCAGCATATTTTATGACTTTTGCATTCAATGCCTTTATTAAGAAAGCCCAAGATCGACTGTGCTTTTCTAACTGCTCTCTGGATATATCCTGCCACAATCAAATATCTATCCATATGACCCCGGAGGACCCGCTGTTCCTGTGAACTCTTCGATTTAGTATATATTGCCTCTCCCTAACCCTTCTGCTAAGATGTTTCACATTTAATTCCCCTCTTGCTTGTCTGCCAACCATTGCTAACCTAACCTATTGTATCATTCTCAATTGTGACACATTTCAAAATTTGGTAGCACTGGCCAATTTGGAAATTTTACTCAGTAATGCAATACAATGAAATTTCCGTATAACAAGGCCCTGGCCTTAGTACTGAACGTTGGGAAACATCACTGTCTACCTTAACAGTTAGCCAAATATGTGTAAAAGTGAAGTTGTCCACATTGGTTTTATGAATAGAAAATCGGAATGTCTGGCAGGAAACTATAGACTGACACAGTACAGAGGTATCTGGGTGTTCTCGTACACAAGTCACAAAATGTGAGCAAGGGAGAAGCTGTTGTAGAATATTGCAACTGCACAAGGAGTTGATGAGACCACATTCAAGGTACCTTGTACATTTTTGGTGTCATTATTCAAGGAAGATTATACCTGCATGGAGGCTGTTCAGATAAGATTCAATAGGGTTGTTCCTGGGATCAAATAGTTGACTTCCGATGAAAAGTTGACATGGTTGAGCCTATACACATTAGAGTTTAGAAGAGTGAGAGGTGATATTTTGGAAGCAAATGCAGTACTCAGCGGGGTTCAGATAATAAATGTTGAGATCGGGGAAGCGAGAACCGTGGGCACAAAGTCAAAATTAGAAGTCTCAAATTTAACAGAGTTGAGCAGAAATCTCCTCTCTCAGAGGCATTTTTTTTTTGAAAATTTCCTGCGCAGCGAGGAGTAGAGGTTGTATTATTGCACATATTCAAGGCTGAGTTGGAAATGTTTTTGATCTACAAGGGGGTCAAAGGTTATAGGAGGCAGGCAGGAAAGTGACGTTGAGGCCACAATCAGACAAGGGGGTGGAAAAGGCACATGCCTTTCAAAAGCCAATTACATGAGCAGCTGAAGGAAATCAAATTCCACGATTATTGCGGAGTTTCTGGGTCGTGAGTCTCGTTAAATTGTTATTGCGGGGAGAGAGAGAGAGAATGACAGACAGGCACGCAGGAAGTCACACAGAACGAAATGAGCAGTAAGAACCTAGAGAGGTGTAGAAAGACTAATTGGCAAGATGCTGAAACAGATATAAATAACCGGTGAGTGCTTTTAACAGAATTTGCATCACTTAACTTGCGTGGGGGGGTGGGGGGGGGAGTGGGACGGGGTTTGGGGGTTCCAAACAATTGCCTGTTGTTTGGAGTCAGGATGTCACATTGGAAAGAAAGGAGAGCTTATTGTCCGGGTCTCTCGTGGTCAGGTGATGTTGTGTTTCCTAGAGCATAGCTACACAGACCGTTGTCAGACAACTTCGCCTAGTCAATGGTTAAATGGACCGTTCTTGCAGCCTTATGTAATGTAGCATACAACAGATACATCCCAAAGGTGTTTGTTATGACGTGGCAGGTGATGTGTGCCAGGCGGACCAAATGCACGAGGGAAACTTGGCCACGCTACCACAATGATTTTGCAATTTTTCTTATTACAAGACGTTTTGTGCACTGGATTGTGAAGTAATGAGTCCACTAGCACATTTATAGGTTTAAAAAAAAACTATATTTAAGCATGAATTTACAAAAGAAAACATTTCAAGCAAATGCATAAGATTACAGTCACTTAATACGATAGCAAATCTCAAACTTCCTAATTAACTTGCCTTCCAACTACACATCCACTTAGAGCTGGAGCCCAAAATAGATTTTAAATGATAGAAAACAAGCCAGCAAGGTTACCACAGCACCCGCTCGCCAGTAGAATTCCAAAGGCGTTTACCCAACTTTAGTTACTGTACACAGCATACTTTTGCTAACATGGCTGGAGGCTTCCCTAAGGCTGTTTCACACACTCCTGTTAGATCATACATACACCCCGCCCCGCAACAGAGCCTTTCATTCCCCTTTATATATGTTTCTCTCTCTTTGATCTGTAAATTCTATTGTTCCATATGCATTTGCAAATTTACTTTTCCCATAATGTAAAATATTTCATGTTTCCAAAATGACCTCTTTCCTTTTGGGAAAAATAAACACACTGCATGCCTTGGTGATCCTGCCAGTTGTAAACATCCGACCATTCCTTTGAAATCCAAACCACTCCACTTGTCTAAAATGCAAGTTTCCTTCACAACTTACGTGCTAAGATCTCGTCCATGTTTACTCCTTAACATTTCAAGCACCCCTCTACTCCTAACTCCTTTTGACAATTTCAAGCTTGCAGTCTATCTGACTCAAAGTTAACTAAATCACACAGACAGAATCGTACACACCCACCCCATAAACCTACTTTACAAATAAATCACAACAACATGATAAAGATTGTTATGGTTTTGTGTCACATTGTTTTTTTCCGAACTCGCTTTTTTTCCAATATATTTTGAGGTTTTCTCTCTGGGTATTGAATATACCAGAGAAGGGAAGGATGAAGGTGTGGTGTGGAATAATAGCAGTTCAAGTTCACACTGCCTCCGTAACTCACCATGATGTACGGTGAATCCTGAACCACGGGCCCCATTTCCTCAGTGGGTTAATGAAAATGAATATCGGTGTCAAACAGATGAAAGACAACATGTTATCAAAATAAAAAGCATACCAGCAATAGAGCTTCATACCATCAGCAAGAAATACATAAATCCTGAACCATATGTTATGGGATACAGCCCACTGTCCATGTGAACAGTGGAGTTTGTGAGGCAGCCGCCAGAAAAAATGCACAGGAATTTAAACCTCTGCGACGCAAGAGTGGAAATGGCAGCTTCAATGACAGACTGACAGGTTGCATGATATATGTCAATTTTAATTGCCCCCTCCAACCACCACCCACACCCCCTCCCCCACCCCGCCTAACCCCCTCCCCCACCCCGCCTAATCAACATCACTGTAAATTGGGTCATTAGAATATTCCTTGGTTATCACCTTGCTGTTTGTGGGAGCTTGACGTACGTAAATTGCCTGCCAAGTTTCCCATACAAAGGAAGTGAATACGGTCCAAAGCCTTCTTTGGCTCTAAAGTGCTTGGTAAAGTTCTGATTTCATGAAAGGCGCTATATAAATATATGTTTTCCTTTCTTGTTTGCTTTTGAGAGACAGAATGCGAATTAGAGTCGGAAGATGGGATTCAATTCGTTACACTGATTGCAGTGTTAACCGTTGCATTAAATCCCACTAACAGGACTCTGTCTCACTGGATTTTTTCTCACTCTCTTTGTGTGTCTCTGCGTCACTCTGTAGCTCTTTATTTCCACATCTCCATCTCTGAATTGATCTGTGTCTTGAAGGGTGTTGAAGAATGTAATCGACAGACAAATTAAGGAATTTAGTAACAAACAGAGTAATAATAATGGGGCTTGCACTATCTACTATTACTTCCCTGGGAGAAGTATGTAAAGGCGCTAAGGGAATGGAGTTCCCAGAATGTGCACTGGATGTCTTTCTAAAGCAAAATGCAAAAGAAAAAGAACAGCAAAGTAACGGGGAATGAAACAAATCAGGAAGGGAATAAAGCCAGGGGAACATCTAGGCATTGCTGACCATAACATAATAATGCTTTAAGGCGAGGATAGGGATGGATAAAGTTTTGATGGAAACCAACCAACCATCAGGTTGATTGAACGAAAGGCAGGTAATTCCAGTGAAGCGGGATGGTCGAGTGATTGAGGCAATAGAGATAAAATTGAACAAACGAATGCTCACGTGCGTTTGAACTCCATTCCTCAGAGTTTGTTTACCAGTGCTGTTCCTACGGAAATGGAGGTAAGGTAATGAAGTTGATGGACAGACCGACAATTCTCTTAATAAATGCCGAGCAGGCTCGAATGGCCTCCTTCTATTCCTATCCAGAAATATTATGTCTCCAAATGCAGCGGTAGAGTTTGTCCAATGGAGAGACATACAGAATGGGAGAGGGTCAGATTCACAGAAAAATAGAATGTTTGACTGACCGAGCAATTTATTTAAACATAAAGAAATTTTGACACAGTGTGTGACAATGGCAGATGAGTTGAGGAGTTTGAAAGATGATTTTGGAAAGGCAGTTATTGATGCTTGAAGACAATTCGTGTTTAATTGGGGACAGTTGAAGACAATTGGAATTAAAAACATTATATACTGTAGTGATTAAAAAAACAATGTCGTAAAATGGGCGGGTGTTTGAACTCCTATTTCTGTATTACATCTCTTAATTTCCTTTCAGTTCAATAAAAACACCTAATAAATAAAAGGAGGTGAGTGGGAATGCTAGAGACTGCCGCTCTTAACAACTACACTTATCTAAACTTCTAACCTCAGTGCCTGAGGGACGTGCAGCTGTTAACAGTTTCCACTGTTCAGTTTCCAAATTCCACGCTGAACAGTTAAACGAGCGGTTTCTGCATTGCGGTCGCCGAGAGCTCAATGTCCCTTGATCAATCGAACAGAATTTAGTCACATTGAAATCACACAATGGGACAAAATTAAAACACGATTTGCTGGAAATCAGAAATTGAACCGGAGGATTTTATAGAATGGGCAGTGGGTTCTCTCTCTTTGACTGTCTCTGTTTTCCTCTGTCATTATATCTTACTGCCCCTGCCCCCGCCTGCACATGTCCCTCTTTGTCAATCGCATTCTTGTCCCTTTTCTAAATTTCTGTCTTTGTCCGTGTCTCCCTCCGTTGTCTCTCTCTCTCTCTCTCACACACACACATACACAGACAATTGCAAGTACACACAGACTGACACACACTCTTTCTGTTCCCTGCGTCAACCCTTGTTTTCTTCCTCTGTATCTTTCCCAACTTCCAACCTCAGTGCCTGAGGGACGTGCAGCTGTCAACCGTCAACCCTTGTTTTCTTCCTCTGTATCTTTCCCAACTTCTAACCTCAGTGCCTGAGGGACGTGCAGCTATTAACCGTTTCCACTGTTCAATTTCCCAATTCCACGCTGAACAGTTAAACGAGCGGTTTCTGCATTGCGGTCGCCGAGAGCTCAATGTCCCTTGATCAATCGAACAGAATTTAGTCACATTGAAATCACACAATGGGACAAAATTAAAACATGATTTGCTGGAAATCAGAAATTGAACCGGAGGATTTTATAGAATGAGCAGCGGGTTCTCTCTCTCTTTGACTGTCTCTGTTTTCCTCTGTCTTTATATCTTACTGCCCCTGCCCCCGCCTGCACATGTCCCTCTTTGTCAATCGCATTCTTGTCCTTTTTCTAAATTTCTGTCTTTGTCCGTGTCTCCCTCCGTTGTCTCTCTCTCTCTCTCTCACACACACACACACACACACACACAGACAATTGCAAGTACACACAGACGGACACACACTCTTTCTATTCCCTGCGTCAACCCTTGTTTTCTTCCGCTGTATCTTTCCCAACACCTCGGCATATTTTCCTCCCTTTCTCTCTCTCTCCCTCTCTCTCTCACACTCTTTCTCCTTATTTCTTCTTTTCCTTGTCTTTCGCTTTCCCTATCGCAGGCTCTTCCCTCTTTGTTTCCAATCGAAAGTTAAAATTCTCCCGTTTTTGTTCCGAATCCGAAATGTTCGCAAACTTGACTTTCTGTCAATTAACCTTTTTAACTCCGGATGCAAATTTACAGCCGGAAGGAGTCGGTATCTAATTTTGGTGCTGCCAGAGGTGAAGATTCAGTGTTCACAAAATTAACTCCCACCATTCAGGTTATATTGCAATCCGGCGATAGTTTCCGTACGAGGCTTGTATCAGTTTGTATCACTGTGAATATTCAGCACACAATAAAACATCCCACTGTCACTCAGCTGCACATCTGTCAGGGTTAAATTGAAAAAACGATCAAATGCTCGGAGTGTTGACGAGATCCGGCCCCCCGGACGTTCTGCTTCCTGCCCTTGTTCCTCCGAATTCATTTTGACTAAAAGTTCCGGCGCCTCTCCCTTTTCTTGTCGGTACCAGAGCAGATGATATCGGTGGCTGTCTGTGGAGTATGAATAGGGCAACACCATGCGTTCTTTCTCCAAACATGACACTGAAGATGCAGGTTGCTTAACTATGTTTGAATAGCACAGACCTTCGAATAGTAAATGAACAGAAAACAAATGGGCCGTTAAATACTGGAGACATCAATGAATACACTTTCTCTTCCTTCATCGCACTACTTTGGAATGAGGCCATTGAGCATATCGTGTCTGTGTAGCCTCTTTGGCAGAGACAACAAATTGTTCCACTGTTTGTCCCGCGAGCTTTGCCTAGCGAAAGTTCCCATTTCAAGTAGATACCCAATTATTTTTTGATAGTTGATATTGAATCTGCTTCCACCATCGTTTCAGGCAGCGCATTCTGCAACACAACAACACACATTGTAAATAAATGGCTGCTCGGGATGCCTCTGATTCTTTTGCAAATTAATTTCAATCCAAGTCCTCTGATTATGAGCGTTCCGCCGCTGGATACAACTTGCCTTATTTATTCAACCAAAACAGCTCATAATTGTTAATATCTCCATCAAATCTCCTCCCAGTCTTCTGTTCTACACAGAACAGCTGCAGATTATCCGTATCTCCACAAAGCTAAAGCGCCTCTTCATTCTTAACTTCCTCATAAATCTCTCCCGCATCTTCTCCAAAACCCTCAAATTATCCATCAGGTGTGGTTCGCATATTAGTACACAACTGAGGGCGCCCCAGCTTTGTAGAAATGTTTAGCATAGCATCTTATTCCTATTAATGAAACCAAGAATCTAAAATGTTCTTTACCGAAGTCTCAGCCTTCACTGCTAACTTTAAAAGTTTCTGCACATTGCACCGTATCCATGTCTCTGTTCCTACAGCGCCGATCAAACATTTAGTTTATATCAGATACCCTCATTCTTCCCACCAAAATGCATCGCTTCACACTTCTCCAGGTTAAATTCCATCTGGTATGTGACTGGCAAATTGAAATGTCCACGTCCCTTCTGAGGTTTGTTACCGTCTGCTTCATTGTTTATTACAAACATCTCATGTCATCTGCAAAGTCTGAGCCAAATATACCAGAGTATTACATTGTTATGTTCACTGGATTATGATTTTCTTATAATTATTGTGTATAAATCACTGGCCCGTGTATCGAAGTTTAAGGAATGCGCTTGCAAATTCCATCCACATTCAAACGAATAATCAATTAAATCTATCCGAATACCGATCCCTCATTCACTTTTGCCTCGCTCCATCCGTCCGCACACCCAGCCATCCATTCATGCATCAGCCCATCCGTCCGTCCTCTCATCTATCTGTCCGTCCATCCTTCCGTCCATCCGTCCGTCCGTCCTACATAACTTGTTATTCCCTTTGTCTCACCATAGCTCTCCTTGTGTTCGAACCACAAGCCCTCACTCATCAGACGCATGTCAAGTTTATCAAACTTGTGTTTTAATGGGGCCTACACCACTCACCTAATTTCAGAACAAAAATTATAACGGAAGCTCCAAAATCCTTTGACATTTTCTTCCCTCCGAATCTAATGCTCCACAGACTTTGCAAATTTCGAGAAGGCAATCTGGACCCGAACTGCATTCGGCCCTAATGTTTCCGCTGTTTGGAAACTAATATCTGAGTGGTGGGTTGCCTACCTGGTTCTGTAAGCCACAATTTCTCTTTCGTCCAATAGGAGCGCGGACAGAATATGCTGCTCTGAATCCAACAGGAAGAAAAACGGCCCCCAAGTGGCTTCAGCGAAACTACTTTGCACATGGAGAGGAAGGAGGTGGTGAAATCAGGGCGCAGAAATTCCACGGTGGGATTCTGACTTCTGAGTGACTTGATACATTAGCGTCGGGATGTTTTTTTCCTCTGTTGTAAAGTCACGGCCAACCTATTTATAGGAAGTGGATTAATCGCCTCCTTGTGGAGAATGAAATATGGAGACAGATTTTAAACATCGTTACTAAGACTGTAAAAGTAGTTATTCTAATGCCCTAATGGTTATCTGCCTGACAGTGCAGGGGTGCTGATTCTATATTCATGGTGATGTGAGATTCTGCACCGGAGACTGGCAAAATGCTTTGCTGCACTTGGAAGAGTTTCAAGTTTCCGATAAAAAACAGATGTTGAACAGGACCAGGAAAGAATTTCGTACTCCCACCCAACTACACTGAGGAGGGAGATAGCGAAGGGAGCAAAAAGATAAAAGCAAAGCTCTGCGGATGCTGGAAATCCAAATCAAAAACAAAAATAAAAATACCTGGAAAAACTCAACAGGTCTGACAGCATCTGCGAGGAACAATACAGTTAACGTTTCGAGTCTGTATGACTCTTCAACAGAACTAAGGAAAAATAGAAGAGAGGAGAAATATAAACATGTTTAAAGCGGGGGGGGCAGAAAAGTAGAGCTGGATAGAGGGCCTGTGATAGGTGGAGATTGCCAAAAGATGTCACAGGCAAAAGGAGAAATGTGTTGACGGTGGTGATATTAGCTAAGAGACGTGCTAATGGGGACATTAAGGGTAGAAAGCAGGATGAGCAAGGTACAGATAGCCCGAGTGGGTGTGGGGTGGGGGGAAGGGAAGGGATCGAAATAGGCTAAAAGGTAGAGATAAAACAATGGATGGAAATTCATTTAAAAATAATGGAAATAGGTGGGAAAAGAAAAATCTATATAAATTATTGGAAAAAAGGGGGATCAGAAAGGGAGTAGGGATGGAGGAGCAAGTTCATGGTCTAAAGTTGTTGAATTCAATATTCAGTCCGGAAGGCTGTAAAGTGCTTAATCTGTGAAGTTGGTGGAACAGCACCTCATCTTCCAACTAGGCACTTTACAGCCTTCCGGACTGAATATTGAGTTCAACAACTTTAGATCATGAACTTTCTCCTCCATCCCCACCTTCTTTACGATCCCCGCTTTTTCCAATAATTTACAAACATTTTTCTTTACCCACCTATTTCCATTATTTTAAATGTATTTCCATCCATTGTTTAATCTCTACCTTTTAGCCTATTTCGACCCCTTCCCCCTGCCCAACCATACTAGGGCTATCCGTACCTTGCTCGTCCTGCTTTCTACCCTTAATGTCACCTATTAGCACATTATTTTGCAGATATCACCACCGTCAACACCTCTTTGTCCTTTTGTCTCTGACATCTTTTGACAATCTCCACCCATCACTAGCCCTCTCTCCAGCTCTAATTGTCCCACTGCACCCCCCGCCCCCCCCCACCCCTTAATCCACCTTATATTGCACCTCTCTTCTATTTTTCCTTAGTTCTGTTGAAGACTCATACGGACTCGCAATGTTAACTGTGTTCCTCTCCGCAGATGCTGTCAGACCTGCTGAGTTTTTCCAGGTGTTTTTATTTTTGTTTTTGATAGAGAAAGGAGCAAGAGTTGTAATGCACCAAAGTCGTACAACCTTTACTGTGGGTGATAACATGTGAAACAACAATTAGAAACTGCAGATATAGCAATTTTTTCGAGCTCATCACGTATGAGAGATCCGTACAGCCACCGAATTGTAGACACTGCTGTAGGAAGCACAGAACCAATTACCCACAACGACACCCCACAAAAAGCAACGAGGTAATGACCGGATGATGTTTTCTTTATAGCAATGTTGCACAAGAGGCAATCATTGGGCGAGATGCCAGCAAGAACAGCCCTGCTCTTCTTCGAAATAGTGCAATAGATATATTAAATCCACCTGAGTGGGCAGACATTGTAATTTGATGATATATATGGAAAACGAGACTTCCACAGTTCAACACTCCTTCGGTAATGAGCGAGAG